>NW_027396857.1:0-195566 GCF_047715825.1 Aspergillus stella-maris | reverse complement strand
CCGAGCCAACAAGCCAGTATCGCCGCGCTAAACGAGCCAGAATCGACCAAGCCAGCCAGCCAGAATCGATGTTTTACAAGCCAGCCAGTTTCAACGGCAAGAACCTTACCTTTCGACCGAGATACCTGTACGAAGGACATTAAGGATATTATACTGGATATGGATAAAAAGGACATGTACTTAGTTTTCCTCTTGATGCTTCCTTGCGCCTGCGCTGCCCGAGGGGGGGTGTCGGAGCATGGGTTCTTCCCCTGTCCTTGGGTGCCCGGTCTGCACAGTCTTAGTCAGCATCATAAGTATTTAGCCTAGCTCGGAGGTGCATCCGCCCCTCCTAATACCAGACTCCTTCCCATTTCCCACAGTACTTGAAATGCACGTGACATCATGAGAAAGTATTAGTCAGCCAGACGGTCAGAACAGGCAGAATCTCGGGATACTCATTCCGGGCAGGCTCTAAGCTGGCACCGTGACAATTGGAGCCACTTTCAAGAATGGAGTTCTAGGGTTGTACGCGACTCACCCTACAATATCTACAAACAATGATGGTCCAGCGCATCATACCAATTATGTGATGACCCAGGTTGGGCATTATTTATTAATAAGCAGTCCAGAATCCTATTAACAGGGATTCAGTGCTTATCGAAATGCCCAAGACCTGGCCAGAGACTTCAGGGATGACTTGATCAGGCAAGTGAATGAGCAATACGCACCTGACCAAATTCATGCCAGTAATTCTGATGGGCCTAAGAAAGATAATCAGTTGTTGGGTTAACTTGTTTGATTATTATGCACATTGGACAGGTTGATCTAAGAGACCAGTGCTTAGCAAATGAACCAGGAATCTGATATGCCATGACATTTCCAGGTATTGCATTCTTCTTCTTTCCCAGGGAATACTGTAGCCGTGCAGACTGTTACAACACACCCGCATTTACCTGCCACCAGCTACGGATAAATCCCGCTGGACTGGCATACGGGAAGCCCTATTCTCCACACCCTGTGATCGTATGTACTGAAATATGAGAAAACATGGAATATAGCCCTTTAATGATGAATATTCAATTGACTGTAGCCTTGCTTTTCTGGAAGATGTTGACTACTTATCCACGTCAATGGCTCCAGGATGTCCACTCAGTTGACTGAAATATCAACTCAAGTACACCCACAGAGAGCAAGCAAGCAGCATAAACTCAATCATAAATTCCCCTGTCCCGCATTCCCCGGAACACTGCTCTGCGCAACAGTATACGCATCCGCAGTGGCAATATTCTTACCCTGGAAATTCACCAGGAACGCCGTATCAGCCTGATTGAAGGTTCCCGAACTTCCGAAGCCGTTCACCTGGCACGTGTGCCCAAGGTATGTCTGGCAGACCTGGTTTGTGGTGGAATCGGGCGATGTAAAGAGCTGTCCGCTTACAGTGCCCTCGACTACCGTGGGGATATTCTGGAATACGTTTCCTTCGGCGAGGACGTAGCCACCTGCGTCGATCTCGAAGGCGTGGCCTGAGGAGTCGTACCAGTAATTGTTTACCTAGAGATTGTTGAGTATCGAAGGGAAAGACGGCGGAGAAAGTTGTGGATTATTGGAACTTACTGCATGAAGGAGTGTATTTGAAGCCACCTTTGGGCTGCGTCCGCTCATGTGGTAAATATAATTCCCTTTCAGGGTTACCAAGTCGTTGGAACCGGTCAGGTAGATCCCCCAGTAATGGTACCCATCGCAAGTGGCGGAGTATGATGTGACGCCATTGAAGTACGAATTGGAAACAGTGATTCTGTTCGAGGCATTGGATCCCAGGACCAGATGTTGGCGTCCGATCCGTGCGGTCTATGACGCATTAGCTTTAATTCTCAACTGAGACTACCTTGACAACAGGAAACTTACAGTAACATGGTCGATCCAAACAAGATCGCTATTATCGATAGTTATTGCATCGCCGCCCCAGACGTACTGCGGGTTCAAGTCCGTGATTGCAATGTTTCTGTGTCTGGTTGAGCAATCTTCCTTCAGGATAGATGTTGCAGGAATCGCCTACTGTATGATGATATTGCTCGCGCCACTAACAATCCGAAGCCCCTTTCCCTTGATGACGCCGCTAGAGCCCTCACCAACCAGGCTTTTGTCGGAATTGACAGTAATACCCAGGGTGCCCGCGTTATCACTGCAGTACCTGTTAGAATTATGTCATCTGGCAATGAAAGAGGTCCACAGATAGACACTTACTACGTCACAGAGACGGTCGGAGCATCTGGTTGATAGTTTGTACACCAATCATTCTGGTTAATTGCGAGCTGGCAAGCAGATGCAGTTCCCCAAGGGGCACATCCAGTTTCGGTAGTGGTCCCTTCACTTCCGGTGAAGTCGAATGTTTTCGTTAGGATGATGACGCGCGGTGAACTGTCGCCCAAGTACGAAACCAACTCGTCAATTGTGTCGGGGTATACTGCTGTTGCACTTCCTCCTCCAGTCACTCCCTTTGCAAAGCCCTCTGCAGCTCCTGTCACGCCGGCTGCCAGGGCTCTAGTGGCAATACCCACTAGCAAGATGAATGCTGGAAGTCTCATCTCTGGTAAATACAACGTGCGAATAGAGTATAAACTAGATATGGATTAATATGTATCTACTGGACAAGCATACGATATCCCTTTATACAAATGGTTCTCTAGCCTTCCGCATCTATTACAGTACGGACGGCTGCCCGAGGCTAACCCCTGGTGGCGTCCACCGTTATAACCCCAATCTATGAGCCGGTGGAGTCATTGGTGGAACGGAGAAAACGAATTGACTTACAGTCACAGAAACCGGGCCTTCAGTGCTCTCATAATTTGCGATTGTTGTTGTATAGGTGGATCAACGACCGGGGGAGGCTAGGGTATAGTGCGGGGAGATTCTTCAGGCGACGCCCCTCCACCAGGCAGAAGGCTTGTGAATAGCCAATCTGAGCTTATCTTTCGAAGAGCACGTGCGGAGTAGTCTACGGAGTTTCTGTGACGACAGCATGCTCCGGGCTAGACTTTGACTTACCCCGCCGGTACCCCGCAGACGGAGATCCCCTATGCTAGACCGCATAGGTCAAGGCAAAGGAGAAGTCGCCGGGGAATGTTATCCCCGACGTGCCTCTTTTGTGTATTGATAACTGAGGGAGAATGTCGTGCTCCCCGTTTGAGAAGCTCGAAGAGTGGTTATTGTGACCTGTATTGAGCCTGTGATGATCTGTGTATTCCGTACTAATCAAGTATCGATCTTGAATCATGAGAATGATGAAAAAGACCACCGCCGCAGCAAGGAAGAGAGAAACGTAAAATCTTGCTAGTCAGAGAAGCCAAACCAAATGCAAACGAATTTGAGATAAAGCAAGAGAATGCCTACGTCTTCAAGTGAACCAAAACATCATCTGGTCGATGCAAGATCTGCAAAATAAACCTCAAAGACTCCTTCTCCTGAATCGGTCGAAACCTAGCAGCGAGGCCCTTTGTTCCAATACCCTGCGCCACCATTTTCCGGTGCAGGCGATACTTGGCGTTATACTCGTGTGTAGTAAGGAAGTTTTCAAACCCGCAGAGCTGAGCAAAATTCAATCTGGGTCTCACAGACGTCCTTTGGGCTTTTTTGCCCAGCACGGCGTGTGCGGCGTCCTTGTCGTGGAATATGACCATAATTGTCCCCATGACGGTAATTGAACTGACGGAGCCGTAGACATATTTGTGCTTGAGCCAGTGCTGGTACTCTGGTGTGCCCTTTGGGGGAAGATCCAAGAAGTTACCAAGAATGGGCAAGGGCTTTGGGCCTGGAGGGGTGTTGCATCTTAGGGTTTTGGTGCGAGTAACGAACAACAACGCTGCTATGATAGCCACGGAAACCACAAGGGCGTATTTAAGGTTGGAAATTTCGAACATTGTGCAATGGAGATACTCGTTGGAGTAGAAAAATTGTCAACGGAGGCTGAGTCTCACATTTGAATCCAATGTCCACCTCAGAGAGCCGAAGACCGTAAACATTCGGATGACCGAAAAGACCGAAAAGACCGAAAAAGTCAGCCATTTTTTTTACAACTGAATGGCCTACTTTGCTCAGCTCGTCAGCTCACTCGGATGTTGTCAAAATAAAGTTTCCATGCCGGTACAATACTCCCTTTAAGAAGGTCCTTGAATTCTCCAAATATATGACCAAGATTTCTCACCGCGACATGTGGTGTGGTCGGCTTCCTCTCTTCCAGTGGTTCCAGTATAGGTTCATCGCTATGACCCTTAAGTGCTATCAATGTGCCTCTCTTTTCTTTCCGCTTGCAGTAATGGTCAATCCCATGACGATAGTAATGCATACCATCAACTTTGTCAAGACAATCTATCTGTTTGGCAAATCCGACATCCCAGTCGCGGCGTTGTCCTCGGTACGTACCATACATCTCCCTTGCATGACTATATCTAACTTGAACTACCGATATGCGTGACCATTGTTTGTCACTGCACCCTGTCCCTGGTGCCATGTCGTAAAAGAATGTCTTTGGCTGGAAGTACACCTCCTCGTTTTCCAGGTGCAACCCTGATCCCAGAATACTGAAAGCGAGACATCTTGAATTATGACGAGCACTGGCGAAAAATCAGGTTTGTGCAAGAATGCAGTAGTGAAGCCAGAATAGCACCAACAATGACAAAAACGGCAGATTGACGGTATAGAAGAAGATCGCATCGCAAAGCCCCATCGCCCCTTGCCCTCGGGTAGAATAACCCTAGCCTAAGCTAAGTGTCTTTATGCTATCTTAATTCTTCTGATGTGGGTTGCTTAAAGGTGTCAAACACAAAGCTCTGTACGCTCGTTTATTCAACCACAATGGTGGTATACAACGAAGGAGGTTTGGCTGGTATTCCCATCATTAAGAATCTTCTGGGCACCATCGGCCTTGGATGTTACAGCTGGGGAACGACCATAATCTTCGGTATGTACCCAACCCCAGCATTATTATCCCTTTCTAATGCGCGCAATATAAGGTAACGCGGACGAGGAGTTGCACGTACTAAAAGCCATCGCAGTCATCACGACAGCAGCCATCTTTGCTACTACGGTGAGTTCATTTTCTATTCTCTGACAAGTCTCGGTTTCACATGCTCGCCCTCTTGCATTTCACTAAAGCCACTCCCAGGACTTTCGCGACCGGTCTGCTGATTCTGCGAGAGGCTGCAAAACAATCCCATTGTTGCTCTCTCAGCAGGTTGCTCGTTGGTCATTGGCCACAACGATAGCCGCGTGGACGGCAGCTTTGGTCGTCTTGTGGACGCCACCGATTGCTGTTATTTCGGTTTACAGTGCTCTCGCAATGTACTGTCTTGCGGGGTGCCTGAGAACTATGATGGGAGAGATGACTATATCTCTTCTTGCTGGTATGGTGTATGTATATCCTATGGTTCTCCTCGTGTGCTTCGTATGGTGGCTTACCAGGGGTAAAGGTAGAATGTCGAGATATATATTCCTGTCTGCCAGGTTTTCTTGGGGCATCCACAAGCGACCGAGACTCGATATCAGCGCAAGATGCTGAATATGACTTAGGAAGCCTTTACATACTATACTGGTTTATGGAGTTTAATAGCTCAGTGAAAAAAAGATTCATACTTACGTGCTTCACCTTCTTGCCTGGTACCACGCAAATATTCCCAGCTCTACAACCAAAACTATTGCACGCCCAGATATTTGATTTTAAAGAAAATCTAACAACTGCCACATGAAAGAACCTAATTCTGAGCCCGACGAATAAGACCAATCCCCCTCCAATAATCGACATACCTCCTCACAACATCCCCGGACACAGGCCCAACTCGCCTCAAAACAGGCGAATGCCGCCTGGACGTCTCGGTAGACAATACTACACCCCCACCAGACATCCATTCAAAGTCTTGCTCGAAAAATTCTGCAATGGCGGCGGCTGGGTTGCTATCGTCCTTGCCCATTGGCTGCTGCCGGATATCTGCCACCCACTCGGCCATCGGTCGACGTTCATTCTTGTTTACGTCTAGCTCTGATGCTAGGATGTCGAGGACTTCGCTCCATGGTTGCCTTATAGGACTCTCAAGGTGGTAAACGAGGTCTAGAGATCGGGGGCTGAATATTATCTCTGCTAGCGCTGCGCTGGCTATATCAACGGGGAGCCATGAAAGAGTCTGGTACCTAATTAGTTAAAATATCCAGATAGCGTAAGGGATAAGCAAGCTTACTCCGCGAATATCAGGAAGGTACCCGAGTGCCTCAGACGACGCAACCAGACTAACAAAATGCTCGTCCGCATTCCAGAACCCGCGCTGCGCACCAGCAACCTGACCAACACGGACATACGCCGTCTCAATCTCACGGCTGAACTCGGAACGCGCCCGCTCAATGATCTTCTCGCAGACAAATTTAGCCCGCGCGTATCCCATATCGAGCGCCGCGTTGGAATCGACCATAGGTGCCTCCGGCACGATCATCTCGCCCGTGAGTTTCCCGTACCGCCCGACGACGGATATAGATGAGATGAAGAGGAAGCGGGTCTTTGTTTTGTTGGATTGCCGCTGATAAATGTGCGCCTGTCTAGCAAGCAAAAGGAGACTCTGCAGCACGCGGAACTGCGATTCGTACGACGAGACGTGCATCCGAAAGTTCATCGGCCAGGCATTGTGGACTATGTGCGTGGTTTGCACGCACAGCCAAGCGTAGTCGACCTCTGATAGACCTAAGTGAGGAGAGCTGGTGTTGGTCTCGAATACAGTGACCTTGGCCCATTGTTCTGGGGATAGACTCAGGCTTTTGGCTTTTAGGGCTGCGGCCTGGCGGTCGTACGGATCTTGCTTTTGCGTCCCTGTGGATGGGCGGTTCAGGCAGATGATGCGGTGCACGGCGGGATTTTGAGCAAGTTGGACTAGGAAGTGGCAGCCGAGACTGCCTGTGCCTCCTGTTAGGAGGACCGTTGCAGAGTTGTTGTTGGTCTCCTGATGCCGTTGCAAGGAGTACGTGTCGATGAACCCTTGGAGGAGACTTTCGTCAACTGATCCTGCCGATTGATACTGACATCCATCTCTCACAGCCTTCGCAAGCTTAGCAATGGAAGAATATTGGTAGACAAAGTCCCGACCAATTGGAACCGTAGAAAGTCCATCGCGCAGCGATGACATGAGTAACCTGCGCAACATTGTAGCCTGGAGGCTGTCCATGCCCAGCTCGAAAAAGTCCCGTTCATCTGGCCAGTCACTGGCATTAGTCCACTTCAGGTTCAAATTGTCAACCATGAGCTTGCGGAGGTCCTCTTCAAGAGATTCCATCCGGAGTTCAGGAACGGAATAGTCAATAACAGCATCGAGCTTGCGGTAAACCTCTGCAATCTCCCCCTCAAACCGCTGATAGACCTCCCTCCGCAAAACCGTCCCTTTATCTGACCGGGGCAGGCTATCTGCTTTCACTATAACAACAGCCTGAGGCGACGAAATACGAGCGTGCGAATCCATCTTCTCCCCCGCCTGCTGGATAATGGGCCACAACGTGGTCCTTAATGCGTCCTCCTCCTCTGGAGAGGAGATTGTATATGCAGGCTCAACGAGCACTCCAATTTCAAACTGGCCGTCCCCAAATGCAACCGCTGCTTTCACGGCCTCGCTTTGCGCGAGCATGGATTCAACAATGGTAGGGCGTACTTTCTCGCCCGTTGCCAGGCGGATCAGATCGTCGCTCCGACCGAGAACTGTATACTCGTTATCAGCATCCGGCGAAGGCCGAGCAACGAGGATATCCTGGATCGGGAACCGTTTGTTCCAGCCGGCAGGCCGTAGACTTAATTTCCAATGACCCTCTTTATCCTCATGGTCGTCGTCGCTGGATTCGGATTCGAGTCGAACCTCCAAAGCCTCTCGAATATCCGTGCGCAGCTTGAAATAATGCCAATCGTACCCCGGCTGCGGGACATACAATGGCGCCAAGGGCCCCGTTTCAGTCGCGCCGTAGTGATTAAGAAGTTTCACTCCGGCGGCCGTTAACCTGGCCCCGATGATCTCCTTGGGTAGTCCACCGCCAAAAGCGATGAAGTGAAGCCGTTGCAGGGCTCGGATGCCTTTATCGTCTGGTAGTAGAGCGACTTCCTCGAGGATTGAGGGCACGGTAAGGAGGGATTTTGCACCGCTGCTTTGTAGGAGCTGTGCTGTTGATGAACCGGTGAAGATTGTGCCTGCTTCAGGGAGGCAGAAGGGCTTGCCTACGCCTAGTGATAGGCTTGGTGGAAGGAGTCCAAATCCCTGTAGTATTTACATTAATATTCTTTAAGGGGGACATGACGGGTGGGAATGACATACGTGGAACAACGGAGACGTGGATAGAGTCGGTGACAGCATTTCCTCCTCGGTTTTGAACTCATGGCACAGCGCAAAGCTGAGGTAGTGTCGATGAGAGGTATAGATTGGTTTAGGCAAGCCGGTCGTCCCACTCGAGTGCAGGATGAGTACATTGCAGTCTGATTCCGAGGTATAGTGGTTTTCACGGGCCACGGGCCTTTCGGTTAACGTGGATGATGGTTCTTCTTCAGCCAGAAAATGCTTATACGCAGCTGGATAGTATTTCGACGGCGGAGAACATTCAGAATCATCCACATCCCATGCCGCCAAAGCCTCGCTCGCCGTCCCATCCAACCGCGTCGAGACGAGGATCCCGCTTGTCCGCGTCTTTTGCGCCAGATGCTTGACAGCTTCAGCACTAAGCCGCGTCGAGAGCAGAACGGTCGGAACACCCAGGCCCAGCAATGCAAACAGGTAAATGACGAGCGTCAGGTCACTGTCCATGAGTAGGCCCACAGGCTTGTCTTTCCTCTCATTCTCTAGCCTGATCCCGGGGAGACTGTCGCGTAGCCAGTCTTGACAGCGCAAGATCGCATCCTTGAGTTGTGCGTATGTCACCTCGAGCAGCGGAATATCTGCATTCCTCTGCGCCTGGATACAGAATCGGTGGTGTGGATTTTCTCTCGCATGAAATTCGATTAACTCGGGGAGTGAGCGCGCGTCGCCTTGCCCATCGTGAAGGCTGAGCAATGGCGTTGTGAAGCCTTTTCTGGTTCCGTTTACACTCATCTGGGCGGTATATTGTTTGGAAGATGATTGTAGAAATTGGTTCGTACAAGTCAACAGTTTTGTCTGATTCATTTGACGGTGTTATTGTTCCGGAGTACGCGACATACTCGGGTCCCCTGGGAGGTCGCATTCTTCAGGTGTAACGAAACTTCTGCCAGAATCTACGATGTTGCACAATTTTGTCAACCTAAAAGCCTTACTACAGCCGTGAGATGCCTAATGGAACTGTACATCTTTTCCTTTCTGCAGGAAACAACGTGACACGAGATACGAGTTGTTCAACTAGATGTAGCAATCCAAGAAACCTCTTGACTGAGACCTCCATTTGTAGCCCTAGTACGCCAATTCCTACCGCATAAGCTTATCACAAAGTGCCTAACTACAGCTACGACCACTTCCGGAGAAATCTCTAGCAAACTTCAAAAACTCAAATTGAAACAGCTACCCTCGCGCCATCCTATTTGACAAACGGCTTCAAACTGTCCACAGTGTCAACAATACACTCCTTGAAAGACCGATACGTCACGCCCAAAACCTCAACCGACTTGCTACTATCATACCCATACCACCCCGTTGGCGGGAAATCACCACCCTTCAAGGCATCCCCGCTTGGCAACCCATCCCGAAGCTCAGGAAATTCCTCAGCGATAATCTCCGCAATTTCCCTGTTCGAGTATTGGCCCGGTGAGACGAGGAACCGCTTCCCGCCTGCCTCGGGCTTCTCGATCGCGAGGACGTGAGCGAGCGCTAGGTCGCGGACGTCTACCCAGAGGAAGACGCCGGTGTAAGGTAGACCGTCTTTCGCTTTGCCAAACGCAATGTCGCGGATGCGCTCGTTGGAGGCATTGAGGGCATCGAGGTCCTTGAGGTGGTGGATTACGGGGCCGTAGACCATTGTTGGGTTTAGCTGGTTTGTTGTTAGCGGTGGACTCGGGCCCCTGAGCATGTTGGACTTACGGATGTCAGGGAGTAGGTTGGCTTTTCTTTTCCCACAAAGTCCCAGGCTGCTTTCTCCTGGTAGGTTAAGGGGTGGTTAGTGGATGGTCAAAGAGAGAAACTGAAGGCGAACTAACAGAGAAGTATTTGCTTGCACGGTACGCATTAAGCGGGTTCGAGGTAGCCTCTTCCCAGGTCATGACGTTCCAATCCGCCTTGGTCAATGTTAGCATCATTCGGCCGGATAGAGATTAGCAAAGATCTTACATCTGTGAAAGTGTGTGTGGTAGGCTTGGAAAAATCCAGGATAGCGGCCCCGGAGGACGTAACAACCACGCTCTTGACAGACGCAGCGTTGTCCTTGATGGACTTGAGAAGGCCAACGTAACCATTGATAGCTGAAGCAAAATAGATCAGTAAATAATTTTCTCTGAAGTTCTGAGTACTGCAGTACGAACCTGGATCGAGAATCTCCTTCTGAACATCCTGAACACGAAGGTTGAACGGGCTCGCGGTATGGATCACAGCCTCAAAGGGCGGGTCGGAGACAACCGCTTGATCAAAGGCTACAGAAATCGACAGTTAGTTCATACGAACCCTTCTCTGAAGCACAATGAAGAGAACCATGCTTACCACCAGGGGCGGCAACATCAGAGACAATGGCAAAATCCAAATCCTCCTTTCCAACACCAGGGTAAGACGCTCTAATCTGCTCTGCCTTCTCCTGCGAGCGAACGGTAGTCACAACAGAGTGGCCGCGTTTCAGCAGGACATTGAGAACGTGAGCTCCAATGAAGCCACTTCCACCGGTAAGAAGGGTTCGAGTCATGGTGCTGGTTTTAGATCGAATGAGAAATTGAGTTTGTGAGTTGCTGTTGCCAAAGAGAAATCGACCTGGTGTATCTGGTTGTGACCTCTTGGCCTACTTATATCAAGCTTATTATTCTAAACGCGGGCCCGACTGTGGGGTTTCTTTGTTGATTTGGCTATAAGATACCTATCCCCTGCGCCTCGGTTTCCGGGCTTATCTAACCCCTATTTCCGACCGAGCAAGCTTGGAGGACTAGCCGGATTTCGAGGTGAGGGCCGGTAAGACGGACATTGTTATCTCTCAGTGACCGGAATCTTGCGTCATTACTTCATTTCTTCCGGGGTATACACTGGATCGTGCTGAGGCTCTACGTGTCCCACATGGCGTGGTCTTGGCATCAAATGGACCCGAGTATACAGCTATGTAGCTACAGTTCAATGTATGCTTGATTGTTCTTGGAGTCTGTTAACGCAAGGAAATAGGCTCGTAAATTATTATAATAGTATGGATCAGTCTGCTCATTCTGAAATCCTTGCCCACTGCCAAGAAAGTCCTCCAACGTTGTATAGATGCTCGTATACCACGCGGGTCCTGTCCCGTCTCCAACGAAGAGACTCAAAAGTGGCCGTCTCTGGTCGACAATCTTGCATTAGCTTAAGCACCCAAACAGCGATTTAATCTGCGCATAACAATCGCTTCCCAGCCGCCAACGATCATAGCCTCCATCAATCACCATGGCCCCCAGCGTCATCGTCACCGACCAAACCACCCCACCCGCTACCGCCGCAACCAAACCCCCAATCAAGATCGATGCCGGCGATAGCTTCCAGATCCCCGCGGTAGACATCTCGGCCTTCCTCGCGGACCCCGACTCCCCTGAAGCCCAATCCATCATCCCCATCGTGCGTTCTGCCTGCCGCTCAACCGGGTTCTTCCAGATCAGCGGGCACGGGATCAGCAAAGAGCTACAACAGGCTGTCTTCACCGGCGCAAAGAGATTCTTTGCTCTCCCTTACGAGACGAAGAAGGCGCTTGATGCACATGGGAATCAGGGTCTGAGGGGGTACGATGTGCTCGCTTCGCAGTCTTACGAAGACGGTGTCCTGCCGGACCTCAAAGAGGGATTCTACACGGGTGTTGATCTGCCGGGGGATGATCCACGCGTCCAGGATCAAAGGTTCCTAATGGGGAGTAATGTATGGCCTGATTCATCGTTGCTAAGCGAGGATGAATTCCGCAAGCCGGCAGAGGCGTACCACGCTGCACTTATGAAACTATCTATCTCCGTCCTGAAACTCATTGAGCGCACACTGCCCTATGGACCCGGGATCTTCGACGAATTCATCGCCAACGACCCCATAACCCCCATGCGCATGCTACATTACCCCCCCGCGCGCGGGGAAGACGAAAGAGCAGGGAAAACGCAGTACGGGGCAAGCGCGCACACAGATTTCGGGGCAATTACTCTACTTCTCCAGGGCGAGAGTCCCGGGCTGGAGGTTCTCGATACCAGGGGCGGCGAATGGATGCCTGTTCCGCCGAATCCGGACGTGTATGTGGTTAATATTGGGGACATGTTGAGTTTCTGGACGAAGAACGAGTATAAGAGTAGTTTGCACCGAGTTATTAATCGCGAGCCGGGGGATCGGTATAGTGTGGTTTTCTTCTTTGATGGGAATGGGGATGCGAAGTTGGCTTCTCTGGATGGGATGGAGGGGGGAAAGCCGCTTACTGTTGAGCAGCATATGATTAGGAGGGTGGCGGAGAGTTATGGGAAGAAGTGATGATTCGATATGATATATTTAGTATAGTACCATGGTGGAATATGACTGTACTTTCATTCTCTTTCTGGACTATTAATTTAATAATAATAAGGATACTAAGACCAGAGTTTAAATCCTACAGGATCTGCTTATTATTGCAGGATTAATAAAATGATTTAATAATCTTTATTTTCAGCCGCGGATGCCGGACGGAGATAGCGGCCTAAGGGCGTAGACCGGAGACCCGGCATAACGGTCGCCTTACGCTGTAGACCGAGTATGTGGAATGTCCTGCGAGTAGCGGAATACGAATGTTGCACACGGAGTCCGGAAGAGACTGAACAACGCGGGTCCTGGAATTTACTAGTCAAAATGGGACCATTGCCATGCAGTATTCCCTGTCCAGTATACTTTGTAGGAATCGTGCATCAACATGTCCGACAAAGTTCCGGTAGACGCCGAAACGGGCCATCCGGATCTTCCCGTGCCAACCCCCACCAGATCCATTCAGGGTCTGCGATGGGTCGTCGTTGTACTGGCCATTCTCACGTCTACTTTCTTCTACGGCTTGGATAATACTGTGGTCGCGGACATCCAGCCGACTGTCGTTCAGAGATTTGATGCTATTGACAGACTTCCCTGGATATCTGTTACTTTTCTCATTGGGGCCGCTGCCACAAACTTCTTCTGATAAGTGATGCCATCACTACAAACCTTCATATGCTGATCTTGAATGTTAGTGTACGGGCCAGGTGTATAGCCTCTTCGATGTCAAATGGACGTACATCGTCTGCGTCGCACTCTTCGAGGTGGGCTCCGCAGTATGCGGTGGTGCGCCAACCATGACAGCATTCCTCCTAGGCCGCACAATCTGCGGTCTTGGAGGCTGTGGAATGTACACGGGTGTCATGGTAATGCTCAGCTTTCTTACAACACCTGAAGAGCGCCCTGCGTATCTGGGTTTGACTGGCCTCACCTGGGGCCTCGGGACGGTGCTGGGCCCCATCATCGGTGGTGCGTTTGCCCTGCACGCAAGCTGGAGGTGGGGGCTATACATCAACTTGATCTTTGGCGCAATCGCTGCCCCGGTTTATTTTTTCATGATTCCAGCATTACCCGCTGCGGAGGGATCGATTATGTCTCGGTGGAAAAAGGTTGACTTTGTTGGCACAATCCTCATGGTTGGATTACTCGTCTCGTGCCTCATGGCGATTAGTTTCGGAGGAATCCTGTATGCGTGGGATAGCGGACAGACTATCGCTCTATTTGTTGTGTCTGGCGTCTTGACGATCGCATTTGGTCTCCAGCAGGGCTTTTGCATTGCAACGAGCACCGACCATCGCTCGTTCCCAGTACAATTCCTTCGCAACCCACAAGTCATGCTAATCTTTGCGGCCGAGGTCTGCGCGACAACAATCACATTTACACCGATATACTTCCTACCTTTGTACTTCCAGCTCGTCCAGGATGACACAGCCCTTCAATCTGGCGTCAAGTGTTTCCCCCTGGTCGTTTTCCTAGTCGTCACCATCGTCGGCAACGGCATGGCCACAGCACGGTATCCCTGGTTCCAGCCCTGGTTCGTGCTCGGCTCCATCTTCGGTCTAGCAGGTGCCGTACTCCTATACATCACCGACGAAGCAACCAGCGACGCGAGGATCTATGGGTACAGCATCCTGATCGGCTTCGGCGCGGGTTGTTTCGTCACATTATGCTTCGCAACGGCCCAGACGCTGGTTCTGAAAAGCGAAATTCCGCACGCGGTCGCGTTCATGGGGTTTGCGCAGCAGGGTGGTGCGGCTCTGACTTTGGCAATCTCGAATAGTGTCTTTTTGAATGATGCGATTAGTCAGATTGGGGATGTTTTGCCTCGGTTGGACCGCGATAGTATTCAGAGGATTCTTTCTGGCTTGGGGGATGATACGCTGGCTTCTCTTAGTCAGGCGGAGAGGGATAGGGTTTCTGCGACTGTGGCTGATAGTGTGAGTAAGGCGTATATTGTTACGATTGTCTGTGGTGCGCTGGCTGTTATTCTTTCTTTGTTTATCAAACGAGACAGGCTTTGGGAGAAGCGTGCAATGCTCGCGGTTCGGAAGGTCTTTCGGCGGCGAAAGTCTAGCGATGAAGGGGCGGAGCTGCATACGTATCAATGAGTAAGGGGTTGCATCTATGCATAAGTTACAAGACTTTGATTATTTCCAATATGTGCTTTAGATCAAAAATACAAGGTCCTACATTGACCTTCTCGCCGGAAAAATCCAGTTTCATTAGATCTTGCTCATCTCTAAGGGATTGACATTTACTTTTGATTGTCAAAGGCATCATAAGGATATACCCATTCTCGTAGCACTAGGTAGCCATCAGAGATAGCGCCCCACCGCGCATCTCTAAAACTGATGAATGACATAGTCAGTGAAGTGGCAGATCTCATACTATTGCTTTTGATAGGTCGATTGTCGCAAGGGCATCTTCGGTTTCCCACATCTCACGCTCGGGTCCTCTACTCCCGTTCGCACTCGGGTCCATTCAGAGGGACCTGGCCGAGTCTCTACAAAGGGAGGAGACCTGCAGTAAACAAATCATTAGAGAACCAAACAACAGTCGGAACAATGCCTACCTTGACAGAAATTGCCGAGACCATTCTTGAGAGCGCGCGTGCGCTGGACGAGTATACAGAATCTCAAGGACTGCCCCCTACCTCCTTCACGCAACATACCCTCCCAACCATCTCCGGTGATCTTGAAGTCGTCCGCAAGAAGCTCGTTGATTCAACTACCGAGCTGAAAGGTCTAGTCCAGGGTCCGATTGGCCAGCTCTACGATGTCCTGTTTGCAGTATGTGGGCAATCAACTGCTTGATCTCACCACTGACCCTCTAGTTCACCGACCTCATGAGCATCCGCTTCATCTACCGGCACAACGTCCCCTACCACGTCCCCCTGGACGGCGACATCTCCATCACCGACCTGGCCGAAAAGACCTCCCTCGATCCCATCAGACTCCGACGCTATCTGCATCACACAATGATGTACCGCGTCTTCGTCGAGTCCCGCCCGGGCTACATCGCGCACTCGGCAGCGTCACGCCTTTTGAAAGAAAACCCCGCAGCCCTAGACACAGTCGGCTTCCTCGTCGAAGAGCTCACACCCGCCGGAACAAAAGTAATTGAGGCCGAAGAAAGATGGCCCGACTCCGCGGAACCAAATGAAACAGGGTACAACGTTGAGTTCAACACGTCTGACTCCTTCTACCACGAGATCGCAAAGACGAGTGAGCGCGCAAGACGCTTCGGCGCTGCAATGCGTTTCATGACTAGCGGAACCTTTTACGATATCAAGCATCTTATCCGCGGGTATGACTGGGCCTCTCTTGATCAACCGGGAAGTATCCTCGTTGACGTCGGCGGCGGGCAAGGAGGCGTAAGTCAAGCACTCGCGGGCGCAACAAGTAACATGCGCTTCATAGTGCAGGATCTGCAGGGGACAGTCCGTGAAGGCCAGCGGATTCTACCTGAAGATCTGCAAGGCCGTGTCAGCTTTCAAGCGCACGACTTTTTCCAGCCGCAGCCCGTTAAGCACGCGGATGTTTACTTCTTCCGGTACATACTGCACAATTGGGCGGATAAGTACTCTGTGCAGATTTTGCGGAATCTGGTTCCTGCGTTGAAGGCTGGGGCCAGGGTTATTATTTATGAGTTTCTCTTGCCGGATGAGTCGCAGACGGAGTGGACGAAGAAGCAGTGGCGGTAGGAATACACTATCCTCTTGTCTTCTCCTGCGGTTAACGGGTACTGACTGGACTCTCTAGGAACCTCGATATGGTCCAGATGCTAGGCTGGAACTCCCTCGAGCGTACGGAATCAGATTGGAAGTCTCTCTTTGCGCAGGTGGATCCGCGTTTGGAGTTTGTTGGGACTAAGACTCCGGAGGGGAGCATTGTTTCGCTGATCGAGGGTGTTTGGAGGCCGTAGACTACTTGCCCGCCGTTTAGTTCTTGCCCTGGCTCATGTGGAATGTTTGAGAGTGAGGCATTATGCTACAATTGAACGTGTTTATATTGGGACCTTCGGTCATATTTCAATATGTAGAGTTAGTGGTTGTCGCGTAAATGTTTCAAAAAAGAACTGGATTATTTCATGCAGTAGCGTTGTCAAAGCATACCGTTGAACGGCCAGATACTCGTCAAGAGAAAAGCTGGTCCTGCTCTCAAGCCCGGTTTGATGAACCAGCGTCGCAAGTTGAAGACATCCTTAGGATGCTTGTCAAGAGATGGGCGGGGATACCGCAGGATTTTTTTGTCAAGTAGTAGAGTCCGATTCGAGGTGTGAATGCTGCAAAGTGGTGGGTGCTATCCGGAGTGATAAGGTGCTGGAATCCTACGTTTTGACTTTCTTCTTACACTTGGTTCCGCTTGTATTCATTCTATCTGCCTTTCTCTGTCTTTCTATTTTTTTGTTTGGCCTAACTCAAATGTAGGGCTCCATAGATACAGTTGCATATTTTCTTCGAAGATATTCCATTCCCGCATATCAGCCCTGAAACTGCCTAAGCCCCTCCAGAGGAAGTAGAAAACCAGTAAGAAACCATCGATTTTTTTCTATATTCTGTCACTACCCAATCTACCTCCAAGGCAAAACCACTCATCTATCGATCTACCGTGCGGACTTAACACCAAGATGCCTAAAAACAAACTCAAACGCCTCCAGAATCTTCTCCCACTTCCTCCCATCCCCATCACTAAACAAATCAAAGAGATGCGGCTGGCCCTGCAGCACCGAAATCCCCGCATCGACACCAGCACTCACAAGCGCCTCATATGTCCGTTGTGACTGCTCCCACGGAATCAAATCGTCTTCTGTCCCGTGAACAAGGTACGTAGGTGACCGGATCTCGCCTTTAACAATGTGCGCGAGGGGGCTAAATTGGACGATTTGTTCTCTTGATGGTTGTGGGAGGTGTGCGAGGGACTTTATCTCATCCCCTGAGAGGTTTTGTTTCTGCGCAGTGGTTTTAGAGGGAAGACCATTGGCGAGTACAGCGACCATCTGCCCGCGCCAGTTCATGTGCAGGATTATGCGGGAGCGCGGGTCAGAGGGACACATCCAGCCGCCTGTTGCGCGTTTGGACGGGGGGACGTTGTAGGCTGTTATTGGGGTATCGTGGACGCCCTCTAGGAGATCGTAGTCTTGGTTCTGGGACTCAGATTCGGATTTGTTGGGGTAGTTGGGGGATTGCCAGCCTTGAATACGATTAGTACTGACAATGAATGTAATTGGGGGATCAGACGTACATGGATCTTCATAATCCGTCGGGCAGTAGAACGACAGAATTGCATCTGGAGACTTGACGTCTTGCGGTGTCCATCCTAGTGTTAGGGCTAAGGTGCCGCCGGTGGACCACCCGATGACTGCAACGCGGCTGTCATCGATTTGCAAGTATGGTGATGAGTACAGCTTCAGGCTGGAGAGCTGCTTTCGCGCCCAGATATAGGCGTCTTTGACATCGCGCATTGGGCCGTCGACGATGTTCACCTCTGGACACAGTCTGTAGTCGACGCTGACGGGGAGTATACCGTTGCGAATCAGGTGCTGGATTTGTTTTGTGCGGATATCCTTTCGTGAAAGCATAACGTGGCCGCCGCCGTGGATGAGGAGAGCTAGAGATCAGGTCAGCTAACAATGTCGCTGTCAATATAGAAACTGTCTGTACATACCAACAGGCCATTTCTTTGGTGCAGGCAACCCTGACGCCCCCACAGTAGAAGACGCAGTCGGATAGTAAATATCCGCACGCAATGTCACTCCACCAGGAGTAACATTAAACGCCACGGTTTCCACCTCCGTTTCATCCTTCTTCCTCTCAATCCAAGACGCCGTAGCAGGCGGCTCAATCGGCTTGGACGTAAACCCCGTAATAATCCGCACAGTGTTAGACTCCATACTCGCCCCCTCAGTCATGGCAACATGCTGGAACCCAACTTTGCGCATGCACCGCTCCCAAAAGGCTTCGTCGGCAAGA
This sequence comes from Aspergillus stella-maris, assembly GCF_047715825.1. NCBI lineage: Eukaryota > Fungi > Ascomycota > Eurotiomycetes > Eurotiales > Aspergillaceae > Aspergillus > Aspergillus stella-maris. The sequence goes on along the minus strand of NW_027396857.1, from coordinate 176,963 downwards.
ACATGCTGCCGACCATCATTGAACAGCCACCACCCCTCGAGAAGTCCAAAGACAAGGTCGAACCAGAACATGTTCTTCGTGAACTCGACTAGGGAAACGAATCCACCAGGTTGCAACATCTGGTAGATGTGCGTTAGAGAGTTCGGCAGGTTACTTGTTGCGTGGATACAGTTCGTCGAGAGGATCGTATCGAAAGACCTGAAGAACTTGGTCGGAATGTCCTTTTCAATATCCAGGACCTGGAACTCCATGCAGTCGCTGTACTGGGCGAACTTGCGTCGTCCCGCGGCAACGAGCGACGGCGATATATCGGTGAACGTATAACTGAATGCGATTCCGGAGCGTGAAAGAATGTCGACTATCCACTTCGTCGTCGATCCTGTTCCAGCGCCTAATTCCAGAATGCGGACGGGTGCAGAAGGAGATCGGTTACCCAGGGCTTGACGCAGGAATTTGGCTAGGAGCTGGCTCATGGCCCGATACATGGGGCCGTTGCTGTACACCTCTTCCAAGAGCTCCTTGTTCTTTTTCGTGCCGAAGAGTAGTTGTAGTGGATCTCGCTCCCCGGTGACGAGCTTTGCCATGATTGAGCCACATAGATGAAGTAGCTCGTGCTCTTTGGCATGCTGCGGATGGGAACAGGTGATCTCTGAAAATATATCTGCAGAAGTCGCCGGGTCAAGCGCCTTGTCAGTGCGGATATACTCCTGACCCGTGTAATCCGCAATCTGGCCGTCTCGCAGAACCTCATAGAATACATCACGAAGACGATCATGTTTCGGCAGCATTGGAAGCAGCGGAATAGTTTTTCCTGGCTGAATCGCATCCAAAGGACATCCCAAATCCCGGAAGGTCTCAACCACATAAGCAAGAACAAGTCGTGCCTGCGTAGGATAGACATTCTTCCAGAACCCCAAGAACCCCGTTTCCTTCGCACAATGTTCATAATCGAACTGGATTTTCTCAAAAGCCGCCTGGGGGTTGTAGTTGCTGTCTGGGAGGGAGATGCGGTCGTAGTCTGTATCTGTGTCGCCGGGGGTAGATGTTCCCAAACTTTCGGTCCCTGAACTGGATAGCGAGGACGATGGAAGGACTGTCATTTGGTTTCCGCTAGTGCTGTCCTTTCCAAAAACCATGTCTGCTAGTTCACCGAAGGTGGATTCTGTAGTGAGCAAGGTCACGTCGATCTTGACGCTGAATGATCGCTCAATGTCGCTTGCCAGTTCCATGCAGAGGAGTGAGTCGAGTCCTTGATCGGCGAGGTTTGTGGCGCGAATGAAGTTGTTGGCGGCGACATCCAAATGACTAGCAACCAGCTGAGCAAGCTGTAGGCGAAGTGCTTCGTCTCTTTGAGATTCTGCGCGGGTTGGCTGGGCCTTAGGCACCGCAGCCGCAACATTGGCCATAGGCACCTCGATCTGAGCATCATCTTCAATAATCTCCTCCTCGACTTCCTCAACACCGCTTCCCCGAGCACCCTTGCGAGTAAGATAGTTGCCAAGAGACTGGAAGGTGACCAAATCCTGCAGATCCTCCTGCGGAATATTGATACCAAAGGCAGTGCTAATCTCAGAGACAATCTCGGTAATCATCAATGAATCAATGCCCAGATCTTCGAGTGTTGCTTGGCCCTGGAACTCCTGCTCGGGAACATCTGTGATTTTCGAAAGAAGCTGGCGAAGCTCCTTTTCGACGCCTGCTGGTTTGCGTGTGCGGACCGTCCGGGACTTGGTACGAGCTGGGGGCTGGATGGGTTGTTGGATAGTAGAGAAGGGTGTCTCTGTCAATCCTGGGTCAGAGATGGGGATTGCTGCTGCAGAGCCTGTAGTAGTAGACTTTGATGCGATCGCAGTAGTTGTACTTGGCGTGTTAGCCCTCGAGAGCACCCTACTCAGCGAAGTAATAAGAACTCTGCTGAACTGAGCCCCGACAACCATGAGAACCAGCTCGCCAGTCGTGGCATCAAAGACATAAACATCATTCTCCACCTGCTTGTCGTTGATCACATTAAGATTCGAAAACACTCCCCAAGACCCATATCCTGGTTGCGCTGAGGAAGCAGAGAAACTCGGGCTTATTGATAGCCGATCAACTTTGGTACAAACATAAACATCCGTCTCCGCACAGTCTCTCAGGCTATTGACGTGCAACCCAGCAACCTGTAGGAAGTTATCCAATGCTAGAGGGTTACATATTTGGTCAGCCGCCCATGGCAGCGGCGGATTGCGAAGAACGACGTCCGCGGCAACTTGCTCGGATTTGGCCACGACGCGTGAAACGCCCTTGTAGTATTCGTCGTATTGAACGACGCGGTTGAAGACTTTGTAAACCAGGGCACCATGCATAGCCTCGCCGTCAGCCTGCGAAAGGAGCTCCTTGACCCGGCTATACGGGAGTAATCGGGCAGTACGATCAAACTCTGCTTTTGTACTGCTGTTATCCTTGGCAACTGTGACGGATCCAGTTGCGTGCACGGCTGGCTCTTGTTGCTGAGGTGCACTGAGGGGCTGTGAGACGAATGAGAATGACCAGCTATTGCTGCTTTGCTGGTCGAGCTGCAGAGCGAGATCCGCTTCCTGGCTCAGTCCCAATGGTGCAGCAATTTCGAGACTGTGAAACGCGGATACCTCTCCAAGGCCCAAAAGTTTGATCGCCCGGGCGACCAACTCGATGTACAACGGTGCAGGACAGAGAGGGTTATTGAGGACAGCATGGCCCTCGACCACCCGCCGCCACTCATCGCTGCGGGGATTGACGCGAATTCGGGCAGTGGACTGGCTAGCGTTGAGCCAAGTAGGAGAGAAAAGAAGTTGATTATTGTTACTCTCCTTCTCTGCGTCGTTGCGGATGGGCACAGGGGCGACCGCAGGCTTCTCCTCCACCCACTCCAGCCAATGCCTTGTCTTCTCAAACGGGAACGGAGGCAGGCTGAGATGAGTATAAGACGCTCTCTCGGCGCGGTTGAATGGCCAGAACTGAACACGGTGGTGGCCAGCACGCCATAGATGGATTGTCGCATCAGCCAAAGATCCAATAGCACCGGAGCTGCTCAGATTGAGGGGGATGAAGCTGTGGCTCTGTACGTCGTCGCCTACGGCACGGCGCGCCATGCTTGTGATCGAGGAGTTTGATCCTGCTTCGAGCCAGATACATGGGCCCAGACGGGCGACGATGCGGTTGACTGCTTGTCCTAGATAGACTGGAACGCGCGTATGTTCAGCAATCAGTTTAGGTGTGGGAACGGGCCATGAGTCTCCGTCCGAACAGGTCTCGAGAGGAAACTGCGGCGAGCAATAAGTGAGCCTTCCAGCCAGGGATTCCAAGTCAGGTAGAATAGCGTCAGTGAAGCGAGAATGGAAGCCATGCGTAACATTCAACTTCTTATACTTGACAGCCGAGGAAAGTCTTAATTTGTCGAGGAGGCCGTCAATAGCAGCATTAGAGCCAACAACAACATGGCTCTTCGGTCCGTTGTAGCATGCAATCTCCAACCTATCCTCTGGTGACGAAATGGCAATGAGCTCCTCTGTCGTCTTGAGGTCAGCGTCCAAAGCGACCATTTCCCCACGCTCGGGTCCCCATTCCTGTTGCATCAGTGCAGCGCGGCCATGAACTAGTTTCAGACCGTCCTCGAGAGAAAGGATTCCTGCGACAGTCATGCCAACGAGTTGACCAAAGGAATGACCCACGATGTAGTCTACGCGCAGGCCTGAATCCATCCAGGTTTTAGCAGAGGCATACTGCACGGCGAATTGCATTGTCTGGAGACCGACAATGTCGTCGCGAGGGGTGGACTCGAAAATGCCGGGGTAGATGCTATTGCTACCGAAGGATTTTAAGATACGATCGCATTCATCGAGGTATGATCGGAACTGTCCTGATGCTTCCATGACAGCGGGATTGAGTCCGACAGAGCGGTTGGTTTGACCGCCGAATGCGAGAACGATGGGCTTCGGGTTCGTCACTGCGGCCTGCGCAGGACCGGATTCGGGCACAGAAGACACAATGCGCAGCTGGTCGTCGAGCTCGGACATGCTGGAGACGGTAGTTGCCATGATATTTGAGAGCGATCGATTTTGCTGATTAGCCAGGTTGAAAGCAAGATCTCCCAAAGTGTTTCTGCTGGATGAAGGGTGTTGCTCGTTGATATACGCGCGCAGTCGGGAAGCCGTGTCACTGAGACTCTGCGGAGAGTGCGCCGATAGGAAAATGGGATACCGAGGCTGAGAAGCCACTGAAGACGACTTGCTCTGGGGAGAGAGCTTGGGAGCTTCCTTGACGACTGCAGCAGCGATACTGCCACCAGCGCCGTAGTTGTTGATGCAAGCAACCAACGTCTTTGCAGTCCATGGAACTGACGTTGTAGGAATGGCCAAGTTTCGCTCCAGCGTGATCTTCGGGTTTAGCTGCTTGAAGCTTCCCTGTCTGGGGATGACACCTCGCTTCATCATCAACAATGTTTTGATCAGCCCGGCGACACCCGATGCACCCTCTGTATGCCCAATATTCCCCTTCACCGAGGCGAAGTGTAGAGGCTGCTCACGTCGTCCCTGGCACCCAAACACCTCGCGAATACCGTCATATTCTTGAGGGTCGCCGATTCTCGTACCAGTGCCGTGGGCCTCGAGGTATGTCACTTCCTCCGGAGACACATTCGCCTGCTTAAGGACTCTTCTGTATAGAGATGTCTGCGAAGGACTATATGGCACCGTGATTGGGACAAGGTTACTGCTTTGAGCGACAGCGGTGGACATAATCACGCCTTGAATATTATCGTTGTCGGCCAGCGCATCGGACAGCTTTTTCAACACCACCAGGCCAATTCCCTCTCCCCGGCAGTACCCATCTGCGTCCGCATCAAAAGACTTTGTTGGTCCAGTTGCGCTCAGGAAAGAGGCCCCAGAAAGATTCTGAAAGAAATATGGGCTGGTGAAGAGCGAAACACCACCTGCCACAGCGCTGTAGCAGTTCCCGAGAAGAACGGCGTTGCAGGCAGCATCAATGGCCACCATAGACGATGAGCACGCCGTATCAACAGACACAGATGGCCCCGTCCAGCCGAAGTAGTGACTTATTTTCCCCGTCAAGAAAGCACGAAGCGTGCCGAGCGTCGAGAACGCATTTGGCGGATGCGCAGCCACATTGTCGTTATAATCAGACGCGCAAACACCAACATAACACCCGACATCCGTCCGTGGCTCGGCCGGCCCAAAATACCCAGAGGATTCAAGAGCATGATAAGCCACTTGTAACAGAAGACGCTGCTGCGGGTCCATAGATGCCGCCTCGCGACTAGACTTGCGGAAAAACTTGTGGTCAAAGGCATCGATATCAGAAACCCAATTGGCGTTGTAGATGGATTTCTCCTGGTGTCGTTTATTTTCTGTTGTTGCGAATCGGCCCTCAGGTGTAGGTTCGCACATTGATTTGCCCTCGTCCAGCAGTTCCCAGTACTCGTCTAGTGAGTCTGCACCGGGGAATTTGCAGGCCATGCCGATGACGGCGACTGCGTTGTCTGGGTATCCATCGACCATCTTGCCGTCGTTGAAGAGTGCGGTAAGAGCGTTGAGATGTTGGAATGCGAGATCAATTCAAATTTTCGAGGTTGTCAATACTAAACTCTTTGATATCTGCATATTCGATGCTAATATACAAGTGCATTTCGGCGCGGGTCCCGTTCACCGATAGTCAGTCTGGATCTGCAACGGTAGCCAATTGGAAGCCTTTGCAATTCTTCAAGCTCGATCTGGACGAATATGAAAACCGTTTCAGGATTTTTGCCAATGCATGTAGATTGCTGCGCGGGTCCTGTTCAGCCGCACTCGAACCTCGCATGGGGCGCAAGAGGGCCATGGCTGGGGATCTCGAATACTTCCCCATATTCTTCGCTCGGGCCCGCGTCAGCGCTGTCTTGAGAGCACAGTGGCTTTGCTTATCCCTCTGTCGTGATTGGACGCAAATTATGGAAACTTACGTGGTTCTCACCGCCGCAGTCGCAAGCTTCAGGGTCCGTGATGGACGCCTTACTTGCTGACCCTCGACTTCACTTTTTGATTATTGCAAGTTCCAGCAATTGACATCATAGTAAGGAGCAGCATCAGTAGTCGAAAAGTCAGCCTAGGCGGCCACCGGCTACACCACAAGAAGCCATGCTGCTACGATTGAACTACACGCCATTGCCCTATCTCGCAATGTACGAGATGTTCCCTTCATTTAATATCAGCACCTTCCTACTCCTAATGGGAAAACAATTGTAAGGCCTTGCATAGATGAAACTTAGATATGGGCATTGGGGGTCAATCTATCATTACACTGGAAAAGAAAGCGAAGGGATGGAACAAAACCCACAATCTACAGCAGTCATAGTCAATATGTACAGCAATCAGAGCATCAACCGTAATTATGCTGAAGGCGAGTTACCAAATCATCTTGTAGTCACTTCCCCACTGCCGTCATGCCAAGCAACTCTGTACTCAAACAACCGGCAACCCATTATTAAAACTGAAAAGACCCTTTGGATCCCACTTCCTCTTCAACTCCAAGAGCCGAGGCAACTTCCTAGCACCATACTTTGTCTCGAGGGGTTCATTGCCATGAGCATAACTCACATACACCCGCGACTCACTGAAGCCACCGGTCTTGGTAAATTCCGGAACCCAGTGCTCTGCGAAATTCGTAATCGTGTCGTCGTTGACGGGGAAGTTCAGGATCCTAAAACCACAGAACAAAAACACGTTAGTCAAGTCTCTCTGATGTACCCACTTGCAGATGGTGTTACTTACATCTGCACCGCACTATCGCGATACGGGTACGCAGTCTCACGATCAGGCACAGCGACAGCCGCTCGCGGAGAAAAGACCTCGAGCGAAACAATTGCATTAGCTGCCGCCGGATGATCGACCCAGAGATCCGAAAGTGCATTATAATATGCAACGTGGGTGGCTACGTCCATCCTCGCCATCCCCTGGGACCAGTTGTTCTGGGGGTTTCCGCCTGTGCATGTGGCTGCTATAGTGCCGAACATGTGTGCGTCGGGCATCTCGTTCCAGGGGAGCTGGGTTATGTTTTGGCGCAGGGAGGGGAGGTCCAGGAAGGGTTTTATGTAGGCGCGGCCTTGCTTTTCGGGGCCGATGTATACAGCGTTGAGGATGATTGTAGGCTGGGTGGATCAGAGTAACCGTGGTTAGCGAAGTTTTCATGAAAGTGTAGCAGATATGAAACTCACCCCGTTCGTAGCATCATTGGCGTACACAGCGAAGAGTGCCAACTTCGGAGGTAATTTCCCATTGAAAGAAGCCAGAATCTCAAAGACCGTCTGGTTGGAACTTCCAGGGAATATGAAATCCGCGTTCATCACGGAACCCCTATTCGTCAAGTCGTAGATCTTGTAAGTGGCCTCGGTAATGATGCCGAAGTTGAATCCCGCTCCACGTATACCCCAGAACAAGTCGGAGTTTTCATGTTTCGACGCTGTCACTATGTCGCCTGACGCAGTAACCAGTTTGACTGATTCCAGGGCATCGATGATCAGCCCGTGGATACCCTGGTACTTCCCGACGCCAGCTCCGAGAGTGGCTCCCACCATGCCGACACAGGGACAACTTCCGGTTTCTACGGAAAGCCGAGAACAATGGTGCGGTTAGAGAATTGCATTGGGGGAAATCACTTCGAGAGGGTTGAGGTTTGACGTACGAATTTCCTTGCCAGCAGCATACAAAGGGTCCATAATATCCCGGAACCGCACACTCCCACCAATCGTCAAGCGATTCCTCCTTGCATCAACATCGACCTTATCAAACTGGCTAAGGTCTATCTCCAGCCCATTTTGCAAATCACCCAGTGTCGTCGTAAATCCATGACCGCCCCCCACCCCAAGAAACGGAATATCATTCTTAGCAGAGTAGCGGATGATAGTCTGGACATCGCGCGTAGTCGCTGGCTTTATGGCCGCGAAGAATGTCGGAGCATCATTCGTTGACCAACGCGGCGTAACCTCAGACCAGTCTGCATCAGAGCGATAAAACAGCTCTGCATTTGGAGAGAGCTGCTCAACGATAGCAGAAAGATTGTTTGATGCAGCTGCTGCGGCCAATTGCACAACAAGCCCTAAGGCGGGCCCGAGTCGGAGAAGTGGAACATGAACCATTGTGCAACGAATGCAAGGGACATGCGATCGTCAGGGGTAACGCTGTGGGAAATGCACATGGTTATATTTATACTCGCGCACAGCGCTACGGTTCAGCTGGAGGGCTGTGTAGACTGAATAGTTAGCTATTCTTGGGGGCTCCTCGTATCAGGCGATGGAGGCTGGCGCTTCGAACTGCCAAAAATTCAATGTCTTTGCGTTGACCGAGTATGCTGTCTAACTCAGTATGTACCAGAGTATCGTATTCTTAGGGGGCGAAGCCACGAATCTCACTGGTGGTGGAGCTAAATTTATTTAATTGCCTTCTGGCTTTGCCTTTTGTACGCGGGTCCGCCGCGTTGAGCGTTTTTGCGCGAGAGCGGATGGGAGATGCTTCAAGGCAACTAGCTGGTTGAACTATAGTTTATGTAGCTTGATAAAGCACTCGAACACTGATGAAAGATACATGGAGCGTAGTGGATAATGGTATAGAATAGTAGGATGCTTGAACTATGATGTTTGGTGATGGTCGTACGCAGTCATTGCAGCCGCACCGTCTCTAAACGAACTATGGAATTCACGGAATATAACAGGATAGCATGCAGCAGGCCAACATGGTTTTAAGTCTTGTACCGGGAACAAATCTATATCCCGCTTCAAGCGGTAGTGCGCTTGATGAACCTCACATCCAAGCCCGTTTGGTGGACAAACCACCGATTGTGCACATGGTAGGAGCGGCCATCAGGCACCGCAAACTCAAGCTGTAACGTCGTAGATACGTTAGCATTGAAAGTATGGTTTTCTCTAGGATGGCAGAACCAACCTTATACCGCCGGAAGACACTCGGTATGAGCTTATACATCTCCAGAATCGAAATATGCTTCCCCAAGCAGACGCGGCGTCCAGCACCAAACTTGGAAAGGGAATAGCAAGTCAGCTTTTTAGATAGAATAAAAGGACAGCAAAAGTAGTAATGGAGTCACTTACAGTAAGAAGAGCCCGTCCCATTTTCCGCCGCTGTCCCTCATCACAAAGCCATCGTTCCGGTCTAAACTCATCCGCGTCCTTTCCAAAGGGATCCTCGCGCCTATGGATAGCCCATGAATTAATCCCAACAATAGTGCCGGCAGGCAAATGCGTGCCGCAGATGACTGCCCCCCCAGCTGGGACATGGCGCTCCAAGTGCAATCCAAATGGCGGATGCAGGCGTCCAGCTTCCTTGATTACCGCGTCCAGATAGGGAAGCTGCTGCGCTTCCTGCCATGAGACATATTCCGATAGACGACCGTCTTTTTCTGCTTCGTCAAGCTCGTCCATCAGACGTTGGAGCTTGTCGGGGTGTTTGAGGAGCTGGTAGAATACGCTTCGAGTTAGGATCGAGGTTGTGTCGCTTCCGGCTGTTACGTTGGAAGTTGCCCATGCCGTCAGGGCCCTGTCAATGAAATGAGTAAGGATAAAGATAATCGGAGGGTGCGGAATATTGGAAGGTCAAGGTACATACGACTTGGGAATAGTTGGATCCTTGGACATCGCATTGATAAAGCCCGAAAGGAAATCTCTATCCTGGATCGTCTTTCCTTTATTTATCTTCAGCTCTTCAAGTCGTTCGTTGGTTCTCGCCATGGCGAACGTAACCACCGGGCTTGCCTTTTCTTTCTTCACCTTGTGGAGGATGGGGTTCTTGAAGAACAGGTAATCCAGCCAGGGCATCTGGGTTATCTGGTCGAGTTAGAATCAAAGACCTACTGACTAGAAGAGGGATACGTAGATACCATTCCATTCAGACCAAAGAACTTCCCAATACTCGCCGTGATATTCTCAACATCACCCCCAAGCTCCACAAACCCCAGCGGTTTCGAAAAAGTGAGGTTCCCAATAACGTCCCAAGCGAAGTACTGGATCCAGGTACCGAAGTCACAGACATCGTTCGTCTGAACAAAGAGCTCATCCAACCGCCTGAAGAAGTGCGCCATCGTCTGATCGACAAGTTTCTCATGGGACGCAATATAGCTCATCGAGTACAAATTGGCAATTGGCTTCCGCAGCGTTCGATGCTGCTGGTCATCTTGCGTCGAGAAGATCGTGCGCACCAACTTACCGCCAGCGCTGAATGTGAGGACGCGGTAGAAGTCGCTCTGTTTGCATATTTATCAGAGCCTTGGCTTCTCTAACTAGGGACTTTTCCCACCTTGAGATATCTCCCTGCAAAGTCATATATTTTCGGAATCTCGTCAGGATCCGTCACGGAGACGATGTTCGGGCCTATGCGGACTATATCCCCGTATTTGCGGTGCAGGGCAATGTGCACATCGTGTGCCTTTCCGTTGGCGACCCAGAGGAACCGTGGCAGATTGCTAAATTTGGCCCAGAATGGGCCTGGGATATGGCGTAGGCGCAGATATGAACGGACATACCAGGCCAGAATAGACAGTGCGATGCATGTGTACAGGATCGGCGAGGACATTGTTGTTAGCGATGTATGACTGTTTTGTTTTCTACGACTGGGATGAGTAAAGCTCGAGAGAATGATCTGAACTCTTGATGATGATCGAGCTGCCTGACATCTCAGGTCACGTTATACTGGACTTCATGATCTTTGAGGACAGCACTCGGGCCCGGATGATCGGTGCGACAGAGCTACTTTGACGCCAAATGGACTTGACCTCTCTGAAGACCGACCGAGCCAGTTGTGGGCCCAGTGAATTCTACGTTGGGTGCGCCGAAGCTGAAGGTGCCAATGTAAGGACATGGCTTACAACTGACTACCACAAGGTGGCATGATATCCAACACAAAGCCAGCCTCCAATTCCGTGATGGAAAAGAACAATGTCTATACGCGGGTCCGTAAAGCACGCGGAGATAACGATCGGTTTGCGAATCTAGCTAGTATGCGCTACTGTATGACTAGTGATCACTTAAGCAATTTAGATCAAGCTTGGCCGGGGGCCGAAAGGAAAGAAGCTTCAGATGGTGTCCGGGTGTAAGTAGCGAAGAAGTACATGGCCAACGTGGGTAATACAGAAGCGTGTGCTTCTTGATGGCCTCGTAGAGCAACGACAGACACGTCGCAGAAGTACAGTATACAAAGTAGGGTCTCAGTCGGCACGGCCCGCGATCGCTGGACCCGCGTCCGTGAAGAAACTATTGTCCTGGAGATTTATGCTTCGTCAGGACCCAGACGTTGTGCTAGCAGATTCCTATTCATCCTTCAGCTCGTGTTCAGGCTGACTCCCAAAATAGCTTCCTTCGCGCAGGCTTCCTCAGACGGCTGAATCCCAAGGTCTGAACTGAATTAGCGTATACGGGACCCTTCCCCCCCGCAGACATTCGACTCGCCTCGCCTGGCCTCGAGCAATCTCATTATCTACCACTTCGGCAATGGCGGGTCGTCATTTGGCAACGCCAATGGGATGAAGATTGAATGTCTTATCTGTTGCAGGAAAGTGGGTTCGTCGGTGGCGATGGTGACTCCAGTAATTGCCCGCCTAATGCGACAAGACGTGCGACGCAAACATTCCTGCAAAATATGAAGAACGGTCAAAATCCGGCACATGTCGGAGACTCCGGGGGGTTGCGCCGGCTCATTTTCCCTGCGGACACGAGGTGGCCTTGCATTCCAGCTGCAATCATGGAACAAATATACGACAGTTGACTCGGAGACACGTGCTTGTCCAACACGCCGCAGCAAGAAACACATACGTTCTTCAGAAGAGGACGCGTCGTGTCAGCTGAATTCTCTAGCTAGGTACCATGCGGCGCCTGCAATACACTCCGCCAGTAAAGGTGGTGAGTAGAAGCGGTAAGCATCAACCAGTCAAATCCCCGGATTAGCATCCAGGCCGATCATGGCGCACCAGCCCGAGGGTGATGGAAATTCGATCCTAAACCGTCGGCTACACGAACATCTCTTTCCCGCTAGGCTATGCAGCCCGATTGGCTATGCACAAACTCTGGGTCCAGTTTGAATTCCCACATACGATGTTGTTTCGGTGCTGTGGGATAGTTACGTACCTTGAGTCTTGGCATTAACATATGATTCTACACTGCCTCGTGGGTCGCAGGGGAGACTCGATCTGCTAAGGAGAGAGCCTCTGTCGGAAGATCGCGGATGGGTTGATTGCCAATGAGCTAACGGTGATAAGCAAGCAGATCGCCATGCTAAGATCTTGGGGTAATAAGGCATGCCGCCCGCGTTGAGCCCTAGGGCGTCGCGGCCGATGGGGAGCAGGCAACCGCAGCTTGCTCAGAGTGGGTGGGCTGTGTGTGTAGCAGACCCTGCAACTAATTGGCCGCCCGTACGTCCGGTGAGGGGAACCCTGTCGAGAACACGTTGTGCATAATCTGACTGCATGCATATGAGGTAGTAATAGTGCAGCGAGCTGAACTATCGACAGGGATCAGATCGGAGGAAAAAGATGGTCTGATCTGGAAGTATCCAAGACATAGCAATCTTTCAAGTCGAAGTTTAGCAGGAGGCTAAAGGCCTTGAAGCATGCACTAACAATCGTGGAGGATCTGCAAAGAATCAAATAATCTGCACCAATCGCTGACAGTAACCTGGTTCTGCAAGGCGCATGGTGGCGGCGGTGCACAGGCGGTGATCCCGAGGAGTCCTAAAGTTTCCAATTGACCCTTTCGAAACAGACTTCCCACGTGTTGTTGACTTTGTTCTAAACGTGAAGAATCTTGAGCCAATGGGTAAGAGACTCCAAAAGTGAGGCTCGTCATTCTTTCCTTGGAACTCGTGTTATTTGGCTTGGCCGACGATTGTTGATCTGCGCGGCTATAATTCCCACGTAAGATGGTACTTAACGAGACCTGCATGTACATAGCCTCCGAATATTAGCTCAGAGTCGACCATCGGCGCTAAAGTCTCTACTGTCGCGGAGATCTGAAGCGGGTCTTCGCCGAGGCACCAAGCGCTGCAAATGTACAAAACAAGGCGGGGGCCTAAAAGTGTGCCCAGAGTACTTGAGCCTTGGAGTTAACGATCGTTCTACGGGCTATGCATCTACTCTGCTGTAAGAGTCAGCCTCCATTGTGGGGCCTTGTTCCAATTCGTCAAGATGCAGCTACATGCACAAGGGCCTGAATAGTTTGAGCATTCTCATTGCCAATGATAATGTAAAGAGAGAACCACTCACCGAGACATAAATTCTAAGCTGAGTGAGACCTCCCACTACCAACTAATACCCTTGTCAGCCCTCGCTATTTCGCGCCCGCGGAGAGAGAGTATCCAACCCTAACAGCTCCCACCATTGTCATCCGGCAGGATTCCGCCCCCACGAAGACGACGGTGTCCAAACGCTCAGAGCTTCCACCAGTAGTAAGTCGTCAGCATTTAGCATTGCGCCCTCTCCGCGAGGAATCCCAGACGCCGTATCCAGCCCGGATGGAAGCAGTCCAAACAGCCTCGCAAGTGAAGTCAAGCCATGCCAGCCGCACGGTATGACAAATGCCGCGGCTGATATACTGTAGAGCAGTTAACTATTCTACTTTGCTTGAGGACCCGCGTCGTAAACGATTTCGCGCGTTTTATCTCTCTTTTGATGCCGTTCATCACGCCCTGACCCAGCTTCAGCCGTCATTCTGCGTTCTGCATTCTGCATTGGTGACTAGGCCTCGATGACACCGCTAACAGGGGTTTCCCTTCCATTGCCAGCAACCCTTCTGCCTGGATTGCGTTAGCCTTTTTGATTTACTTTATCTTTCCTTGTCCTTACTTTGCTTATCTTTTCCCTACCCGTTATCTATTTTACTGTCTATGTGGTACGATGCAGGAAGAGAATGGAATCAAGACTCGAAATTTGTGGGCGGAGGAGGAGGATCATATATTGCGCAGAGAGATTGTGAAGCAAGGTACGACGAGCAGCAGTGAGATTTTGGATCCTGAAGTTATATAGCTGCTTTGTACAGCAAGGGATGGGGACTGACATGCGATTTACCATTAGGATCGGCAACATCGAGATTGGGAAAGCCTAGAGACTGGCGAGCAGTTGCAGAGAAGCTGCCAGGAAGGAGTAATAAAGGTAAGAGACTATTTAATTCTTATTTCTGTCGACGAGCACGATCTCCTGACGCCGGAGTGTAAAGATTGCAGGAAGCGGTGGTTCAAGCTTGATAGCAAGATCAACAAGGGCCCCTGGAGTCAAGAGGAGAACAAGCGCCTCCACGAGGCTGTTGCAAGGTATTCAACTGTGTTAGTATTCCATTTCGCTCTGCCTCGTATCCAAATTGTGACTAATCGTTCTTTGGATTGGTGGTACAGATGGACAGAGGTTGCCCAGGTAGTCGGCACCCGCCAACCAGATCGTGAGTAATCCTTTACTTGACTATATTACTCGATTTATTATGAAGTTTAGACAGCCTCGCTGACTGTCTCAACAAAGAATGCGCCAAACGCTGGCAACACTTCCTAGACCCAGGCCTGAACCGCAACGAATGGACACCAGAAGAAGACGACATCCTCGTCGCCGAAGTCGAGAAGCGAGGTCGAAACTGGAAACAGATCGTCGATGAAGTACTACACCGGCGATCCGCCAACGATGCAAAGAACAGATTCACAATTCTCCAGCGGATGAGGCAGAGCACGAATAATAACCCCAAGTCTATCTCCCCCAGCCTGGGGCAACATCGCCCAGCCATAAGCAGACCAACGACGGCAACTTCAGAACTTTCACCCCAGCCCTCACCACAGTCTGAAGTAGACCTCCTTCCACAGTTTTACGTCACGACCCCTGAGTCCATCGTCGGGAACCCATCGAACTCCCAATCGCATCGCCAAGGAGAAGACCTGGATGCCTGCATCACGACGAACTCGGAACTAGGGCACGACGATCTCCATATGGCCAACATGTATTTCCACAGCCCCGACACGGCAGGGAGGCAGCTTTCACATACAACCAGCTCTTCATATCTAGGAGCTAGCGGTAGCGGTAGCACCCCCGATGTCCTGGGAGAAATGGATACGGAGCCCCCGCCCTCTCTACAATCCTGGGTAGACTTCATGATGGGCAGCGGGTTACCGACAGGAACAGACTGTTCTACACCAGCGCTCTGCGACGATGACAGTCGAATCGACGCAGCTCGCAGTGACGAAGGCGAGATGCAACTGGACGCACCTCCTCCTCTTCCTCTTCCTCCTCTTCCTACGCCTACTCCTACAACCACAACCACAACAACCGATCCACACCTTCCACTAAACGACCTACAACCAACCCTCGAATGGAACTGGGACTCAATCCTCGACCCGGACCTACCGCCTCCAGATCAAGAGACTGTAAAGAAAAGGACGATGATTCTACAGCAGATGCAGCCTGACCAGATTTCGCGCGTCATGGACTTTCTCCTCTCCATGAATACGCCTATTGATGTGAAAATTGTGAATCCGGATACATAGATTGATGTTGATATACATACAAAGTACATATATTATTAGAGCGGAGTTACAATTGAATGGGTATCCAAAATTGTGAAAATGCAGCTATAACTAGTATGGAAAGATCGATAGAAGGGGAAGACCATCATGAGACATGGAATTGATACGTATATTGTAAACGAGCAATGTATCCGATCGTCAGTCTATTCCTTGGGAACTGTTATTTTCAATAACTCTTGGGATTAGGCGACGGACAAAGGGGGATAAAGAACCTCGTCTACCTTCTCCTTTGCACAATTCCTTATTTCCATGGGTATCTAATCACCTACATCGAAGATAATTGACAACTTCCATTACGTGTACCTCATTAAGGCCGAAGAAACAATAGTAACTATAATCGCCATGGTGGAAAGATACTTCTGCATAACGACAATGCTTCTATCTCAATGACTGTCCGTCTATCTCAAACACCAATATATATCCTACCATCACCTGCTATAACCAGTCCACCTAAACTACTTCACTCAGTTTCCGATCCATCGCCCTTTACTTTTCTCTACCGTCGAGGAAGTTTCTGTCCTCCTGGCACCAGACGCTGGAATACCCGTGTTGGATCGTAAGCCTTTGCGACTCTCTGCAATCTGGCCACATTCTCTGCGCCGTACGAGGCAATTGCCTCCTGGCCGGCACCCGAGTAGGTAAGCATTCTGTGAAAGAACGTGGTTAGCTCTGTGTATAATGGCACAATAGGACTGTCGTTCGTACATATACGGGTGGTAAACGACCCGCCGCTTCGCTAGAGCAACGAGCCTCTCCATGAGAGCATTATGCTCGCGTCTCAAGCGTGGAGCATCGGACAGGTTCTCGAAGTTAAGGAGCATTAGAATGACTATACCAACCCACGATTAGCAGAGCTCACGTAACTCTCGTCTCCACGAGAATCTGGCGGGAGTAGGGGGTACTCGCCTACTATGCTTTCATCAGGTCTTTCGCTTTGATCCAGGCCAAGAGCATTTCCTCCTTTCGCAACACCCTCTGCGACTTGGTTCGGCGTTATGGGCATGGGGACCTGTACGCCGACGAGACCGGGGACGTCTTTGCGATCGCGCAGCCATTGGAGCTGTATTTCCCATGCCTCTTTGAGGAATTCTCGGTCGGCGTACACGCTGAAGAGGCGCTGTTCCACGCTATTAACCAGTTAGCTTGCTGCATCCAAGGTAGTCGGAGTGAGGATTCGTAGTACTCACGCAAGTCCATTGAAGATCCCATTACCCTGTTCCTGAGCAAGGCTTCCGTACGTTCTCTCTGAGAAAGTATCGTTCGAATGAGGGACCTCGAGCCATGGTTGGAGGATCGGGGGTAGTTCGTCAACGGCAGCATTGTACACGACAAGACTCTCTGCAACTGCGGAATCCGTCGCCCCGACATAGCTGTATGAAGGCATCGCATGGGTCAAATCGTCGTCGACGGCCTGGCGTGTATGATAGTCATAAAACAGATCCGCCACCTCATCAAAGGCTGATTCCGGGTGAATGATGTTTCCTCCGTAGACCGTCCCCTCGTACGGGAATGTCTTGAGATGGAAGTGAGTGACGATACCGAAATTGTTGTTTCCGCCCTTCAGAGCCCAGAATAGGTCTGGGTGGCTGTTTTGGTTCGCTTGGACGACCGTTCCGTTTGCGATGACAATCTCGTAGTTGACGACGTTGTCGATGGTCATTCCCTCGCGGTTCGACAAGAAGGAGAAACCAGCTCCAAGGGCGAGCCCTAGACCGACGTCTGCGTACCGGCCAACAATGGACACCAGGTTGTGTGGATCGAGTGCATCGTAAACTGCGCCGAGGCGATTTCCGGCTCCGACGCGAACATACTCCTCTTCGTGGTTGATTTCGATTGTATTCAGATGGTTTGTTCCGATAAGGACTCCACCATCAATGTTTGCGGCGCCTGGGATAGGGCTATGGCCACCACCCCGGGTAGCCCACTGACAGTTGAGCCGGGTGAAAAGCTGGACGCCTCGAGCGACCTTGGCCGTCGAGTTTGGTAGAAATACGCAAGAAGGATCAAGGTCCTCGGTGGAGGCTATATCCTGTCAGCTTGTCCTGAAATGTATCGAAAATCCAACTTACACCAGAAGTTGTGATATTCGGCGTTGTATACTGGGGTGTCCGGGAGGTGAGTGTCGTTGGGGAACATTCCTTTCAGGGCTCGGCACTAGCAACAGAAGATCAGACCTCGATCAGGGATCATCGATTTCGATCAACAAAAATAAGCCTTGCTTGGCTGCAGGACTTACGCATGCTCGGCCGCTCTGCGGTCGGCCAGTCGTCGCCGCACTGGTTATCCCAGCGAGGGCACCGATCAAAGAAACTATTGTAAAAGTGATTGTCCGCATTTTGTACAATGGGTTCAAAGAGAAGATTCTGGTTCAGTCATATCCTCCCCTTTGTAGTCGGGACTGCCCCCTTTTATTTACGATCGAGTACCATAAACGAGGCTGCCAGTGGTGGTGGCTGAGCGAACGAGACAAAGAAAATCCTTTCGGACCCGCGTCGAGGAATACTAATTATGGAAATGCTGTGCAATACTGCCTCGTGGGATTTTGTACCTGCAGGTCCTGAATACGAACCTGTCAGCCTGCTGGGTTCATCGTCGGGCTCATTGTCGGGAAAGCAGCCCCCATTCTATCATGAATGCAGGACCCGCGTGGAGGGAGAGGCCGGATTCCACGCAACGGGCTCACTTCTATCATTATGTCTGAAGTATTTGTGGCCCGTAATATTGCCTCGCCTCTTTTCTCAGCTTGCCCGGAGTCAAGATAGATGCCAGCGCGATCATACGAGCTGAAGAGGCGCAAATGGCACCATGTTGGGGACCCCGTCCTCACGACAATGATGTTTTTCCAACGGATGCCTACCGTAGGTTAGCTTAGCAGCGTTATTTGTGTACGGACGCGTTGGTACTTTTCTTTAGTCATGCACTAGTTGTATGCGAGTATATCGATTGTTTTAAATGGGGCCTTTCTGGTATCCTGGGTTACTTCCCAAAGGAGAATCAGGAACGGGGACCCCCCCATTTTCTTGGAATACGAGTACCAATGGACCTGCTACGTAGTTTCCTGATATGTATCAATCTTTAGTAATCTTGACTACATTACTCCTCGGGAGGTAGCGAACTGGTCTGGAATGCATCTTTCCTTTAAATATGGGTATCCGTTGCTTGACTTGTCCAGATATATTTTCAACAGCTTGCCCTCGAGTCCTTACGTCTACCGCTGATTTAACCAACCATGAGTCATCCAGCAACTACATAAAACGCGGTTTCGTTACTGCGAATACACCCTGCAGAATGTTTGATGTATGGCGTAGCTCAGCAGCTGGATTCTGAACCTTCTCTACTCAGTAATCCCGTTCACAGAGGAAAGGTCCCTCCATCACTTCCTCGTAACCGTTTTCCCGTTATTTTCCACTATTTCCCAGTACAGGGTGTCAACATGTTTAAGAGCGAGAAACCTCGGATGCCCGAGTAGACTACCGTCCCAAAGTATGTGCGGCTGAATTGAGAATTCAACTGCAGTTTGTCACGGTTGTCCGACAATATCTCGGTGCTGATTTGGTTTCGTCTCAAGCTTCCGAAGGCTCATTTTGCATCGTGTTGTAGATCAACGTGTTATCTTTTTTGGGCGCCAATAACCCTCCCGCAAATCCGTCGGGGGTTTGTGATGAACAAATATATATTTCTCTTTATATATGTTGTTTCCCCAGCTTCCCTCCCAAATTGCGGCACTGCTTGACAGTTCACGGCTCTCGTAGGATTTCGAGAAGCAGTTGGAAAGTATCCACGGGTATTCTTGAAATAATAGAAAAAAGACATTGGTCTGAAAGTGACTGTACAGTCCCAACGTCCCTTGGTTCTTGTTGCTCAAAAGCCGGGGTACATGTGATACCGCCTGCGTATAGTGGAGCCCACGTGGTCGTTGCCTACAGACCGCAGTCACTTCGCAACTCCCTCTCTGGGCCCGGATCAGTCTCGCCTCTTTCCCAGGCGTCGGCATACCCATCCGCATGTGGAAGTACCCCCAGCTTGGTTTCCGCGACTCGAACATGGAATTCGTGTACTTGCAGATCGAACTCGACGCCAGAAAGCCGAGCTACGGGTGGGCACCACCATACTGGCAGAGGGATGTTGGGCACGTTTTCGCTATGCGAGAGGATGGGAAGGATCTGACGAAACGCGATATTTCGATGTTGTGCCATTATGCGACGGATCGGATGCAGCCTTTGTTGAAATTGCGCTGGAGAGGGATATTGCTGGGAGAGAGCGCATGATTAATTACTTTACTGGTGAGGATATGAAGAAATTTTGGAAGGAGACGGGGTGGATGGCTTAGTCCTTGATCTGTATCTTATTCAGCATCTCCCGCGAATCGTGAAAAAGTTTAGATAGCCACGCCTGAGCCTACATTTCCTGCTCCGCCTGTTCCGCCTGCAGAATCGTCGTCGTCATCGTCGGCCGTAGCTAGTAGCGAGACCGCGGAAGAGGACGAGGAAGTCAAGGAGTCTTTGGATAATAGATCTTTGTTGCCTGTGTCTTCTAGCGAGACCAAGGCTGCTGCCAGGGTGTTGTATGGGGTCAGATAGAGGTATAAGCGGTTGGTACATCGGAACAGGACGAGGAAGGCGCGGTAGGAGTATCCTGACTTCCAGCCATTTGATACGCAGACATCTAAGCTAGAGGGTTATTTAGGAGAGCCACGAGGGTTGCCTGCAGACTTGCCTGTACAAATTTATTCCGATTTGGACCTGGGGGCTTTATTTTAAGTTACATTTCTGAACTTGGCAAATAATATCTGGTGCCTTGGCGCGGGCGGGGTAGGCAGGTAGGTACCTACAGCATTCTCTCCATCTCCTCCTTCCTCATTCACTACTGTTTGATAGGCAGATCCGAAGAAGCAAGAAGATGCCGCACGGATACATTGAGCTATACCACCGGTGCCCTCGTTCCTTCCTCTTCGCTGTTGTTGCCAATAACGGCTATGGTGGCACCCGTCACCCCCTGGCCGTGGCCTACCGCCAGGGTGACGATCACATCAACGAGACAGATTTTGAGCTTGTCAATCATTTCGTCGAAGACACACTTGCCCTGATTGATATCCTCTCGGATCCTGCGAACCGCGCGCCGCTTGAGGCGGAGAGGTCCCTGGCAGCAGACTGGTATCGTTGGTCCCGTTGGCGCAACAAACCTCCTTTTCCTCCACGACCCAGCGTTCCAGATTCAGTCCAGCCCCCCTTCAAGCCCTGGT
The DNA here is from genome assembly GCF_047715825.1 of Aspergillus stella-maris. Classification (NCBI taxonomy): domain Eukaryota; kingdom Fungi; phylum Ascomycota; class Eurotiomycetes; order Eurotiales; family Aspergillaceae; genus Aspergillus; species Aspergillus stella-maris. Next base: position 156,158 of record NW_027396857.1, on the reverse strand, counting down.
ATGAGCGTACTGATCCTCTGCAGCGCCGACCTCAGCTGCCCTGGCGTGATGACACGCTTACCAAGTTTCCGTTCACTGCAACCTGTCTTTTACTGCGGTTGCTGGGCGATAATGGGGATGGTGATGCCAAAGCTACTAAACGAGCTCGCACGCGCCCCGGCGATGTTCAGCTCCAGCCTCTGTCTACTGTCTTCTGTGGCGACTGCCTCGAGTATGGCCTTGTTGTTCTCGACATTTCTGACCTCAACCACGGTGTCGAGTACGGCATCGTTGCCTTCCCGGTGCGTTACATGGCCGAAGTTCAGTACAGATCGGCTCACTGGGATCCCGTAAAAGATCCCCACCCTGAGAAGGAGCCTGACGTTGTACCCTCCAGCCCACGACCGCGAGAGGTGTTGTCTATTCATCAGTGGCTACGCAGGTACTATAACTACGAACAGCTAGATTATTATCCCAATTGCCGCCGTTTGAATGACATGCCGCTTGCTGATGATGTAGCCTTGAATTGTATGTCTGCTTCCATGCCATCTGTCCGCCAGATGGGTCAGGATACCGTGCGTTCACTAACTGAATGGTAGATATTTGGCCACGGAGGGCCAAACTCTGGCAGCCTGAAGCTAAGGGTTCGCGTCCAGCATCTCTAGGATGGGTTGTTTCCGAGATGTTCAAAAGTCAGGAGCGCTCGCGCTTATTCATTCATCGCATGGCTACTACAATTTGCTAAAGTAGAAAGCAGCCTTCTGGCGCTACTTGAAGCGATCAACCAAAAAGACTCCTGCGGTTACGGTAGAAAGCACCATATTAGATGATTCGTCAGGAGATATGTTTGTCGACGCAAAAGCCTCGAGCTTTGTCATATCAAACGAGTCACTGCCGGATGTTCCAGAGGAAATATATTGCGCCATTGATGATCTGCTTGTCCTCACACAAGAGCCCATCGAGCCTCCCCTTGAGCAAGCCGCAATCAGTCACTTGCATATGATTGCCAAGTTCCCCAGAATACTACGGGAGCAACTTGAGGGAATGCCGGAGAGGTTAGGCTCTTCCATGATCTCAAGCCATGTTCTGCGTGTTGCGTACGCCGGACAGAGTCACCTCAACTGGGTCGCCTTTCGGACCCTTACTCTCAGTGTGATTGCTGCTGCCATCGCATCTGAAGAGCTCCGTAACGCGTCTGCGCTCAGCCTCTGCGTCGATCAGTTTCTGCTGGCGAGAGACGAGGAAGGAGGAGACCTCGATGACTTCACAGCGGCTTTGGCGCAGTCCACGGCTCTCAAACAGCTCTGTTTCTTGCAGGGACCTGAGCGGAATAGCGATGACGCCTCCGCTCTTTTCTGTTCGCGGCTGGTTGGGAGGGCATTGGGGCGAGCCTTGGAGCTCCCTACCAAAAGAATGTATCTGACCTCCGCCTTTTCGGAATCCTTGCACAGCCGCAAATTCCCATCATCATCTTCGACTATTAGTCATGGCTCAACTGCTCCCGGGACGCACTATTTTCCCGCAATGCACATGTTCACGTACGTGGGTCTCCAGGGCAGTTCTAGTCACAGTTGTAGTGGCTACTACGCCATGGACAACACTCTGCTTGACCCCGAGCGCTTTACCGTTCGATTCTTGTCATATCTTCGGTACTTGGCGCTGGGCTCAGATCCCAGCAAGGCCATCCTACAATTCGGATACAAGGGAGTGTTGTCGCTCACAACTCCCACAAGCAGCACCACTGTCGTTGCCGGGGATCACTTGTCGCCTTCTGTGAGCCCTATCCCAGCCGGATTTTTCGATAAAAGGCTGGCATCTGACGACCCGTCAAGAGTTAGACTGAAGGTTATACCGCCCGGCAGCTGGGTAGTTCTGGTGGACTCTACGGAACCTACTCAGAAAGTGTGGGAGAAACCATGTCAAAGTCTTCCACAACCCTCTGGCCACGCGGACCATCAAGGCAGCAGCTGCACCTCAGGCGATGGCCCCGATGTCTTGCAATACTCCTTTGTTAGGATTAGGCAACCATCTATCGAGATTGCACCCGACCAGCAGCAGCAAACGCCCGGTCCCGTCCCTAATTCCGTCGAAGTAGTCGGCGGGCTCACAGCCTTTCTGCTCGAAACCGTCCCAGGCACTAATATTTCCCTGTGGAAGAAACAGGTTGAAGAGGTAGAGAGGGACATTCGCACGGGGCGACTCTCCATTGGTACAGGCAACCGCAGCATCGATCTCGGCGTCATGGCTGAAAGCAAGGCCCGGGCTCTGCTTGAGCAGTTGGTGTGATCCTTGGTATTAGCAACTACAATCCAATCCCAACTTGCACCCCTCGTTTGACTATGCTATTAATCAATCACACACAATCAAGAGGTAACTCATATAGCAAAATCCCCGTATGCCTGATGAGGTCACAGCCGGTCGAGCAAGGGTTATCCTTATCCCCCTTGTTCTGCAGGGTAGGCATGAATTTTGAGCGCAGGTATCCAAGCGTCTTCCGCCAAGCATCGCCAACCTATCTTGTAACTGGGCTGAATCTTTTAGGACTCTTGGTGACCCGCGGGACGCCAAGGGTATGCCAAGCCTAGGCCGGGTACGGGTGCTTCCTTCCGCTCCTTGCTGATTCTCCGCTAGTGCTCATTAGGCTGCGCAAATTGAATCTTGGACTTTGCGTAGCTACGAAATGCCCCGCTGGGTATGTTCCATAGTGGAGCGGGTAATCAATTGAGGAAATCAAGGTCGATCAACTAACTTGAACTATATTTCACCTGTTGATCTGTCACTCCAGCGCATTGAGGTGCTAAGATTGTTCTATATCTAAGAACAGAATGTTGAAAGATATATAGTACAAGAAAACGACCTTGTACAAACATGCTCCTTCGTGAGAATAACAATAAGAGCATGTTTCAAGTTGCACACCAGGCCATTATACAAAGTTGATATAAATTGGCAACCTTGTCATGAATAGACTCCTAACCAGAATAAATCGGCTATCTAGCCTGGATATTCTACGCATATTCTACTGGCTAGTGGGTGGGGCTACTGTCCATGTCTAGGTATGATAGTCCCCCGATGTATATCAGATCCTATATCTCAGTACATATCTTATCAGTAACTAACAGGTAAAAAAGTCCTTACTAAACCTTCTACTATGTTATTTCATGCCTTGTTATCTTCTTGTTGTTGGAAGCAATGAACTACGTAAAGAATCGGCTATGCTCCAAGGACTACTTTCTTGCTTAGTGGATATGGCCACGATGTTTCCAGCTATGGAGCACGGCTTTTCGCCATTCATACATGATTTTTCTTTTGGCCGTGTTATTCTTGCTTTACCAGCACCTTTAATCTAGCAATGAATTTGTAACAAGAAATAATGGATGATATTATTTTTTCTAATTTTGTTTTCTAATTCTTATTCGTGTCGAGGTATATCTATACATCACTTCAGACCCTGCTTCTGTAGTGCGGCTTTGAAACATCAAGCATCTCAATGTAAACCAAGAGAAATATGCCCAAGGCCTCATGGTCAATTACCCTAATCATACCATGTACCCCCCCGGACCCCACCATACCCATACTGGTGCATTCGTATTCTAGCAAGAGGATACTCCGCCCTCGCCTGACTAGCATCCAACAAAGCACTCAAGCCGCGCAAATGCTCCTCAAAGGCCCATGTATTCTCCTGAATATTCACTTCCAGATGCGCGATTCTCGCTTGCAAATTGCTTTCCTGGTTATCAACGGTCTCCGTCTGGGTGACACCAGTGTTTTGCGGTGGTATATAGGGCGGCGACAACGATGACGGCGGCGTAGGCATGCCGTATTGGACTGGCGAGGAGAATTCCATTAAGGATTGCAAGTCTGTAGCCTGGAGGATATGTTTGCTATAGAGGTCATTTGAGGACGGTTGGATGCCTCCGCGGGCGTGAATGAGTGACTCGGTGTCACTGTCGGTGTCGGTGTCGATATCCATGGGGACAATGTCTGACCTGTCACCTTCGACCTTGAGAACCTCTTCTGTGATGCTCATGATCAAAACATTACTGGTTGGAACAAGTTCTTGGATTCTCAAGGGAGCCTGGCTTTCATCCCGAGTCTGTCGTTCAGGGGAGCAATTGCCCTTTAGTTTCTTGACGACACTAAGGCGCGTCTGTAGGGCTTCCACACTCCTGTGGGGGAAGAAACCCAGCTATAACAAAGAAACATTAGCATCTCACAAAAAGGTCTGGAGTTCCAAGTAATCATCACAAGAAAAGGATGAACAAAATTGCAGTAACATACCTCATAAAACTGCTTCCACCTCAAAGTAGAATATTGCGCGCGAAGACTGATAAGGCGCTCTGTTTCTTCATTGGTCCACATAGGACTTGCCTTGCCGGGTTTTTGCACGGGGCGGTAGATCATATTTGGGTCGGTTGTGTTGCGGATTCAAATAAATTGAAAATGCTTGATTGATTTGGTCATTCAAGGGGAGCCTTTGAGAGCCTTTTATGTCTGGATCTTTGCAAAGGGATATGTGTTTACTTTGAATTATTTTGTTGTCAATGTTCAATTAGGTATTCCAATGCTTCATGAAGAAGGGACACGTGAATTATAACATGAAAAGTTAGGTTTCCTTTGTTTGGGGGCAGCTTGGGAATTCTAGACCTTTACAATAGTTAATCCAATCCAAGATATAATCATGAACATTAAACTTTGAGTTGACACGTTGGCCTGGCCAACCTGTTTCAAGACATATTGGAACATATTGGATGGTAGTTTTGGTTGCTACTTCTGCCTAAAATCTATTCTTTTCAAGATTAATCTACCCTTTTCCTGCTGGCCAGATAAACAAAGAAATTTGTTACATGAAGACAATTCATGGATGATGACACAATTGTATTGGCTGAATAGCATGAAAATGAAACTATTGTCAACAAAACCAACCGGCTTTTACATGACATGGAGATCCAAGCCCGTGACAACATAGAATGACTCTAAACACATCCCAAAAGCATCCGGACGCCAAGGAAACTTTTCAAACCACTTAGAGCTCCTTCCAATCCTTGCAGCGTGCAATGTCCCTAGAGATAATTGATATCAAATCAGTGACATCGATGATCTTCAGCGCCTGCGAGTTTTCAAATGTTTCTCTCAACTCCCGGACACGCTTTGTATGATCGTCGAGTTTTTCGACTCGCTTCAAGCACCGCATAGCTTCGTGTGCTGCTTCAATGGCGGCTAGTTTTTGTTTGCAATGCTCCGCGACACTTTCGTGCTCCAAACCCTCCAAAAGGTAGTTGATCTCTGGGTTCCGGCGGAAGACATTGGGAGCATTGGTAACGTGGAGGTCACGCAAGGCTTGCGCTTTCGGTAGGATAGATTTGACAACATTGTGTAGACTGGTCGACACAGCCGCAAGATCAGGTTGATCGGTAGGTGGGTGCTCAATTGTTGCAGAGCTCATGACCTTCGTCGGCGTGCATGGTATGCTTGGTGCCAAAGATGTTGCGGCGCTCATGCCAAGACCTTCTGGCGATGAGGCGATCGTTGTCTGAGTGCTTGGTGCAGTTGCGGGAGACGTTAAGGTGAGGTCTATGGGCTCTGTAAACCTTGTCGAAGAACTCTTATGATTGTATTGCATGTTTGGATGTTTTGGCTTGAGGTTTCTCTTCTTCCAGATAGGCAATAATTTTCTGACAGCAGCGTGGGATCCCGAAACACGGCCTCTGGACCTGGGGGATCCTGTGTCTCTCGCAGCATTGGAATCTGAATCGCTGTCGAAGCTGAAAAGTCGATTCCGCCTTGATTTGTCGCTTGGGCCGCTGCGGATGCAGGCAGCGGTTTCATGGGCCTTTTGGCCATGTGGAGTCAGAAAGATCTTGTTGCGGAGTTTCGCTTTTAAATGGCCTGTCTCCTCTCCGCTATCACCAGACGAGGGACTGAGCTAGATCACACTTTTGTGTCAGCTCGCGTTAATACAGACGGAGTGTAGAGCTAAGTATGCTTACAACACTTCCCTCACAATTTCCCTTCGCTATCCCTTGTTCTTCTGTGTTCTCCTTGTCAGCAGGCCGCTTCATGGCTGCCGTTTTACTATCCTTGTTCGAACGCTGGCGTTTCTGATCCTTTCGGGGTAACTGGAGGACCGTCGATACAGGGCGCTTTGCGGGCGGCGGGTGAACTGTTTTGCTTGATGCTTTGGCCGTTGCCTTTCTTGGTGACTCTCGTGCCTTTGCCTTCTTCATGGCTGTGTACTCTTGCATTATCGAAGCGAGGCTGTATCTGGGGAAGAACCGTCTCTACAGATTTAGAAAATGTATTAGTTCCGTGTTCGTAGAAAGGGCGCTGCAAAGGCCTAGGTAAAAGAAGTCCTCACATTGTAGAACTCGGTCCAGGTAAGCTTTGGGTAAACCCGCTGCCGCAGCCACCAGAGTCTGTCCCTTTCTTGCCTGTTCCAGGGGTGGTCGTCAGCCATGTGTTGTTGCCGGCTACGTAAACTGAGAGCTCTCCGCGTTGATAGAACGCCAAGGGGTCACTGTCAACGATAATCAAGGGGTCTGGGCAGTACTCGGCTAAGGACTAATAACCAGGTATCATTGGAGAACAATGGTAAGTGGCAAGGACGGAAGGTTCTGGTGATGACAGGACGGGATAGGCGGGAAGTTGAGAAGAGCCTCTTGAGTAGGCGAGGCTCACGTGGTCCGTATAATGTGCGCAGCCAGAGTGAGTTTACGTAGTACTCCCTCTTATGTATGGAGAAGTATACTAGCCGGTCTAATGAACGAAAGTGCATACGCTATTTTAATTCTGGTACATTCCCAAGACGACCTAGGCCCTGTCTGCTAATCAAGTATCCATTCTCAGCCCCCCTCCTCGCCTTTATTAAGTCCCCTGCCGCTCATCATCCTCTAACCTTGTCGATTATTTAGGCTAGTCTGTGCAAGGAAAGAATTTAACTCCATGAGATCTGACGCCAAGAATGTGTCAGGCCGGCCAAGCTTTGCTTTCAGCTCACTGGCCTTATCAAACCGCGCACGGGCTGCGTTCGCCCGTGAAACCAAAGGGCCAAGCTGTGCCTGTAGTGCAGTGTGCTCTGCTGATGCTTGCCGTTGGATTTGTGTGAGTATATTCGGAATACTGGGGCTTCGGACCATGGGCGGAATGGCATCTTGTTGCTTTGATACTGACGCGGTCGTTTGCACCAGGTCAGGACCGGCTGAGCGCGACTCAATGGTGGGGGGCCTGGCAGGAAATAGAGGTCTCAAAAGAGGCTTCACTGCTAGCTTCGGTGATGGCTTCGCCTCAGGGCTTGAGTATTTTCTGGGTGTTTCAGCGATACCTGCTTTTGCAATTGTTGATTCTCGAACGCGGGAAAAGGCCCTTGTGGCCTCAATGCGTTTCTGACTCAGAGATGCTATCGGCGAGGGCTTTTGAGGTGCCCGTTGACGGGTGATCGATGCTGCAATGGGCTCGGGTGTTGGGCATGGCCCTGCTGTGGTGCCTTGGGAGATATTGGTCCGATTATCAGGGGCTTGGGCGGTCAATAAAGGAGAATTTCGTTCAGCTGCTGGAGATTCGCTGTCTGGACTTAGCATACTGAGGTTCACCTTGGTGACTGATCCCGATGCCGAAAGGCTGTTTCGGTGGCGAGCGAACGGTGAAACCGTTGGTGCGTCAGAGGAAACGCTCGTTGGCAATGGGTGTCGGATTTCCTTAGCTACAATGGCTTGTTTCCGGATTGTGAATGTCTCCATAGGATTCTCATACTCCTGCGAATGGAGATTTGGGCCCGTACTGAGGCCGTTAGAACCTGGGATAGAAATTGAACGGGTACTACGGTGTGGTGCGGTAGCGGCCTTGTATATAGGGATAGACGAGCTTCGCGCTTTGTATGATCCTAAGCTTTCGTACTTGATAGCCGTGCTCTGATTGCTTGACTTTCCTTGAAAGGCTTTTGATTGGATTGTTGTGCAATTGTCCCTGGCAGAATCGGGGGTCGCTTTTGTTTCGGACGAAGACGGACGAGGTGATGAGTTTGAGTTTTCTACAGCGTGGGTATGAATACTTGCTGGAACACGTACGACGACCATTGGTTTCTGCAGGGTTGAGGAAGGTCTTCTCTGGATGAAATTAAGACATTCAGGCTTGATTCGAGAAGTCACCTCAGTCGAGGGTATGTCTTCATTTGCAATGGGGTGGCTGTCGGCAGGCTTGCTCGATTGGCCATCCTCCCCCACCTCGACCGTGTGTACTCTGTTGTCTCCATCCTTGCTCTCGCACTCGGATACCTTCTTTATCTTGATAGAACGCAGAGGGTATCTAAACTAGATCCACCCGTCAGCAAACACAGCCGTGGAAGTGTGAAGCGAACGGATACCACACACCCGCCGAGTAACACCGTCATTATCAATATCACCAGCCTCAGGGTCGCTCTCGCCAGAGTCATCATTTTTGCGGTATCCCTCATTCCCATTGTCGGAGCCCGACTCGGAGTCACTAACGCGTGGGATCTTGGACCGACGACCTGTGTTCCGCTCCAATGAGGGTGAACGCCGCTTTTCGTTGACGACATCAGACACTGCTACCATAGCCTCCGCAGTCAATTCCATGACTTCCATCTTGGGCTTTTGCGTGCTCAGAGTATGCCACTGGCGATTGACAGATCCTGTACTGCGAGCTGGAAAGAAACGCTAATGGAGATTAGCAAAGGTAGCCGGAGAAACAACACAACAAATTGACTGCATTAGGTGTGTCAGGGGGACCACGGCCGGGGGACCACCTCACCTGCTGAAACTGTCGCCATGTAAGGCCAGGAAACTCAGCACGAAGACGGAGGAGTCGGTTTTTGTCGCTCTCACTCCAAGGGGTGCCGGTCAAGGAGACTGGTCGAGTCACGTCTTTGCGGCGGCGGACGCCAAAGAAGCGTTCGAATAGCCCTGTCATAGTTGGTTTCCTTGTTGTAAGCGCACCTTTCAAAAGAAGAAGAAGCTGGTCTAGAAGTCAAAATAGAGTAGATGCGTAGGGGGTCCAGGTGGCTTTCTCCCAGAGAATATAGCGCGTTGTTATTCTGCTCACTTGTGGCGGAAATAAACAGCGCGAAGAAACTTCGCCTCGGGTTTGAACCACATTTTCAAGGAAAGAAAGAAAAGGGTCTTCTCTCAAGGCTTAAAGTACATTAATGTACTTAGGATATATTTTATACCTGAAACCTCAGTTAATCAGCCATTTGCATACTGTCCACGTCCGTATCCCTAGACCCTGAAGCATTAGCACCTGACAATTTCCCAAACACATCCAACAAGCACTCATTAGCTCTCTCCAATACCTTCAATCGCTGCTCTAGCACTTCATTCTATTTCAACTGCTCTCTATACAAAGTCTTCATATAGTCGTGATTCCTCGCAGCGATGTCAGCAATTTTTCGAAGGCCATCCATATCGGCCTTAAGTCGTTCAATCTCTGCAGGAAGATGCTCATGATTCTCCTTGCACTCCCTTTCAAGATTCTCGCACCACTGTATCATGTATTCACCACTGTACTCGATATAGCGCCGAGCCTGTAAAAGCGAGTCCAGCGCCGGAGGAGGCTCGAATGGTTCCGTGGATGACGGTGGGTCGTTCGGGCTCGGCCCGCCGCCCGGCATGGAACCTGTCAATGGAGCTCCTTGACCGTTGGTGCGGGCTCTTGGTGTCGTTGAAGCGTTCAATCTTGTTGATGTTCATCTTCTTGGGAGCGAGAAGGTGACGAATGCACTTCGAGTTGTTGGCCGAGTTGGTGCCTCATTTGAGATCGACTACCGGGAATTAGTATGCAGGATCAACGGTCATAAAAGCATATTGGATACAGGCACTGGTTCGAGGGAGCTGGAATACGAATACTCACAGATCGATTTTCGCTCTCCTTGCCCTTTCTGTCCACTTCATCCTGCTTCTGAACAACGACGTTCCCCCCCTCACTCCCCGACTCAGAATCCGTACTCTCCGTATCCCTCACAACCTGCCTCAGCCTCGTCGGACGCCTCAATCTATACTGTGCAGCAAACACCCTCGAAGCGCGCCTAGGCGGAACATTGCACAAAGCCCGCTGCACGCGCGCAGACATAGAGGAAGCACCACCGCGCGACCCAATACCGCCACCGTCTCTACGGCCCCCTCGGGGACGCGACTCCCCTCTCTCCCTGCGTTTACGCGACCATGAGACTTCGAGGGCTGACTCGGTGCGGTCGGGGAAGAAGCCGAGCTGAATACGAATGGTCAGTCCTTGTGGCAAAAATCAAAGTGTCAACAAGGTAGATAGAGCAAGGGTGGGGGGAGGGAGGGCGGTATACAGCGTGAAATTCGTCCCGTGGAATATAATGATGCAGTGCTCTCAATTTCCATAATCGGTCTTTTTCTGTTTTTGTCCAGGTTGCTTCGAGGCGTTTTCTGAATGAGGTCGGGGGCATCTTGAGTTTGGAATGTGAGGGGACCATGGATTAAGCTAGAGTTTGACTTGACCTGACATATGAATTTTTGGGGCCGTAATTGGCAGAGGATCTCTTGAACTAAAGAGTCTAGAGTGTATCTTTGGTAATAGGATGGTTGGCGTCAAGGTTGATTACTCCGCTTCGAGAATCAGGAACATAAGTTAAATGCAGGTCGGTACAACTCCGTAAAATGTACTGCGCCTCGTACGCTTGAAATCTGATCATCAAGACAGCCTTTGGTCTGGCGTGGGTCATGGCCCAGACCACAATCAAGGGGAGGTAGCAAGCTTCATGGGTGGGTGCCTGGGTGGCAGCATCTCGGGTCAAGGCCACGCGAACTTTCCAGCTGCGTAAGATTAACGTTCCAGGGCCGTTATGGCTGTAACTTACAGCGAATCACGTATCTGTAAAACTGCGCTATACTTGAATAGAAATAAAAAGTCAAGATATTATTGATACATACGCTGTATTAAAGTGTAAAGTACTAGCGGGCACGTTCAAGGTTTCGGGGGGGCGGCTCCCGTCGGCTGCCGCTGGCCCTTTGTGGACGACCCCACCACACCTAAGTTGTATAGATAAATTAAGATACGGTACTGGTACAAAACTGCCTTGCCGCTAATGGGGAGCAGCTGAGCACCGGACATGATTGTGCTCATGGATGGCATGATGGTTGCCAGGAATACACGATCGAAAAGCTGGTTATGTCAACCAATATGTGCTATATGTTGATATACAGACTTTCCAGCGGGAAGGAGACTGATCAACGCGTGAAATGAAAAGAAAATTCCCAAAGCCGTTCGCGAATATATATTTCGGGACCTCTTCTTGGAAATCGCTAAACAAATCTGGTCCCACGCCCTGGTAAAATAATTTGTACAACCACTCATGATCCACGATAATTGATATAACAAAATGTTTCCTATTCATTAAATATCCCTGGATGCCTCGCTGCTTGGGTCATTTCAATCATAGGCCAGAAGTGAATTTCCGGAATGCCTCCATGACCTTCGCATCCTTTGCTGCCTGTTGCGCCATCTCCTTCATCCGCTTCTCCATCTCCTCCATCTGCTTCTCCATAGCCGCGAGCCGCTCATCACCCGTTGTCTGGAGTATATGTATTATCCTGGTTTGGGCCACAACTTTGGATTCAAGTTCATCAATTGTCTTTCTCAAGGTTGAACTGTCATTGCCGCTGCTACCTTGTGATTTCTCTTCCTCACCCATCAAGTGTGCAAATCGAGCCAAGCTCCAGACGGTTTGCTCCATACATTGGGTCTTTGTTAACGGAGTTTTCATCACGGCCTCGACGGATGGAGGGCGGGATGTAGCATGAGGGAGGGCTTCCTCTTTTGTAGTTGTAGGTGAAACTTCGGCTCTGGGTGCGGGTGTTGTATTGTTCGAACTTGATCTCACCGCGTTATCAGGGTCTTTAGTCTTGTCTTTGTCTGTGGTCACGGTCTGCGAGTCTTTCGGGGCTGTAGATGCTTCTTGTGAAGCACGACCTGATTCGTCGACATCCATCGCAAGAGGAACACTGACGGGTTTGGTCCAGGTTGATCCCAATGGTACAGGTGATGATACGTGCTTTCGCTTGCGCGGAGGCGGCACTGCTGCTCGTTGAGGTTTTATAGAGCGTAGCAAGTCTTCAGTCCGCTGGGAGAAGGACTGCATGCATCTCAACATTAGTATGCACATAGTTTAGCGACAGGGAAAGGACTTGCTGGTGATGGAGTATCATGTTGAGCATTTCCGCCATCAGGGCTATTCTGGCTCGTATCACTTTGCAGTCTTGGCTCTTTCGGTTGACGATCTTCCATGACCGCTTTACAAAAGCTGCCCGGACGTTTGGCTTGTCGAGGGGAAGCAGCGTTGTTGTTTGTGGTGGTGTTGGGCTGGTCGGCAGTAGAGACTCTGTCTTTGCTCATTTGTGCGCGCCTTTTTGCATCCAGTTTATTCAAAGTCTGAACGTCTTAGAAGGTAACGCGATGGAGAAGGACGACTTGATATAACGTACCCAGAATTGTTGTGATAGAGCGGCCTGGGTCCTTCCGGGAAACCGAAATCCATATGACTGGCAACCACGTTAGGGAAAGGGGTACAACTTGGAACATAGCCACAGCAAGAAGGGCGGCAATCTCTGCCTGAGTCCTCGAAGAAAGACTATGGCGAGGGCCTGTGCTTGTGCAGAGGGTAAAAGGAAGGGTGGGCAAAAACAGCACGACATACCCTGTACCAATCGTCCCATTTCAGATGGCTCTGTTCCTGCCTTAGCTGCCAGAGCCTTGCCTTCTCCCCCTCACTCCATACGTCAATATGCGGACTGGTCATGGTTGCCAAAAGTATGGTAGACAAATGTTTCTTGAGCAAGGTGATACTGAGTGGATGAAGCCAGTCGCCAGTTGAGGTACTCTGGGTGAAGAGCTGGCGTTGGTTGCTCGTATTGGCGTACTCTGTTTTGTAATAAAAGCGTCTCCGGTATCTGCATTACCGAACAAGCGAACTTGACTAGGGTTTGTGGAGTGAGGCAACGAAAAGCCCAGGACTGAGGTGGCTTGTAGCTGTCGACTTTGGGCGGCTATCCCGGCACAGCTTCTTTCTGCTGGACTTTGGCCTCTGTAGCTGAGAGATCTGGAGATGATGCATCAATCGTCTCACAAAACCGAAGGCCCAAGGCGCGAACGTCTAAGACATGCAGGGGTATAATCCTGTTCTCCTTTGGAGCTCGGAACGATGCAGTAGCGTCGTCCACTCAAAAGTCCACGATCGTCGAGATGAAAAAATAACGGCCGGCAGATAGCGACACGGGCAGACAGTCTGGAGTGTAGAAAGGGCAAACAGAGCGACGATCAATACCAGCAAGGCTCAAGCGTTCCCACGCGGTACCGCGCCGGTGATTCAAGCGGAGGAGCTAATGTCCATAACAGATAACATGAAGTCTAACCCACCAACGTCGAGATGGATTGCGGCGTAGTCGAGGTGCATAGAATCAAAACTACAGAACCACAAACCTTGAGGGATTGCGCGTTCATCGCCAGACCTGGGCCCATCCATGAGAGAGATAACCCACGGCACCCAATCATTCTTTCATCCAATGTTGGGATTCCAGATCCCGAAATTACTGCTTCGGAGTAATAATACGTACAGACTCTTGCCGCAATATATCCTGATAGGACAAAAGCTCTACTTGAAATCCTGGACGTTATCCCAACAGAAAGCTTTGCCCGGGCAAAATAAGAGATTAAGGGGTCATGCGCGAGCTTCACATCCTTGTGGACTCGGCGCTAGCTAGGTTACTTTAGAAAAGTGTCTTGCGCTAATGCAACATTAGCGCTTACAGCCAAAAGACTGGCAGCACCCGGGGGTACCATTTGCTAAAGTACTAATAAAGCAAGAGATAGAGCACATGGCTACTAGGTTTGTATTCTGGACAACCCATGGAAACTTGGAACCATCCCTCTAAGTCATTATAGAGTGATTAGCAATGTTGCTATTGAAATAAAATCCTAGAACAAGACTCTTGTAGTTCAACCCCCTTCGACATGTGCTACCTCTTGCGTATCTTGTCCAGCATTATCGTCACGCAATTCCTGCTTGACATCGTCCACAAGTCCAGTGAACTTCTTCCGGAAGCTCTCCAAACTTGCAATCCTCTGCCCGTCGCTTGCTCGTTTCCGCTTCATGTCCTCCATTTCCTTCTCCATGTCCAGAATCTTCGATTGTAGAGCCTCCAGGTTTCGAGCCAGTGCTTCATTTGCGGTACATTGCTTGATGTATGCCTTGTCCCTCTCGCTCCAAAACCGTGTTACTTGGAACCAGAGCTGGGGAATAAGTTGTAGACATTGCATCTCTGTGAGATGCGCCATGTAGTGCGGAGCTTGAGGTTGCCATGGAGGCGTGGTTGCGGGAATGTTTTGCTCAGCGGTTTGATAGGGTTTCGAGTGTGGCGCCAAGTTCGGTGGAACTTCTGAGCGATGCGAGGAAGAAGAAGAAGAAGAAGAAGAAGAAGAAGAAGAAGAAGAAGAAGAAGAAGAAGAAGAAGAAGAAGCCATTGTTGGCGTTTGCTTGGGAATTTCTGGAGCCGATACGTCGTTGCTAGCCATTGTCCTATCTCGTGTAGTGTAGTTTGTCTGGTCTGAGGCGACACGAGCTGTCCCATTTGGTACGGTCGACCGGTTGTATTCGTCGACACCCGTGTTTATAAATGTCGTCGCACTGCCAGTTTGTGGTCCATGATTGGGCTCCTGGCTAGCAGACCCAGCTGTATAGCTTTGGGGCAAAGGCTGACTTAACACGTTCTTTTGAAATTGAATGGGTTGCGGAATCTGCGCACTGGGGAGATTGTTCAGATGAGTCTGAGGTGCCGCGGTGACACCCGAGGCCATCGGGGCATTATGGCTCCACTGCGGCGATGTTGCGGACACAGATGCTTGTGGTTTCTGGTTCTGCTGGGCAGGATGAGGCTGTGACGCTCTTGTAGGCGATAATGTCGTTTGGTGTTGGCGTGGTACACTCGGGGATTTGGAAGAAGATGTCTGGAACTTCTCAAACGTCAGTATCCTCAAGATGCAAGCCCATAGCTAATGTCATCCCACTCACCCTCTGCTTTCGGCCATCAAAGTCAACATCGCCGTCATCGTCATCGCTGGCCTCTGGGCTGGACTCCCTCTCAAGTCTGGGCTCCTTGGAAGGAAAACCCACAGGGCCAGTGGGACTGGACAAGAGACGTTTGTTCATCTTGAGAATCACGATCTTACTCCTCACAGGGCGGCTATCCTCTAAGGTGTTCGTGATAGGCTCGAATTGTCTGCTCGGGTCCTTCTTAAGGTGCTGTCCTATGTCAGCGTTCTCATACCATCCGCAGTCGTTTGGACTATAGCACAAACCAGCCACTCCTGGTGAATAGCGCCCGAGGATCGCCCTGGAAAATAAAAATCAAAAGCCTATAGTCACAGTCAGATTCCACTTTGGAGGCTCAAGAACATCTGGCAATTCGAGGCCATGATATGGTGCCGCAGGTGATGCAGGGAAAACAGGAACTAGACGTACCCTGTGGAACTCGTCTATAGTTAGATCCGTGTAGTCTCTCTTGAGCTCGCAAAGCTTTTCTCTCTCTTCGACAGTCCACTTGCGAACAGGCGTCTCGGGCTTCTTGCGCGGTCGTTTCTGAGGTGTGATGTACTCGCCGGAGTTGAAGGTTGATTCCATGCTTCCAGGGGTTGGAAGACAATCTGAGGTTGGACTTTGTATAAGACTCTTCGAAGAGTGGCTAGATTGGCGATCGATCCTAGGAGTGCTGGGAGTGATCTTTCTTTACACAGATACCGTTTGCTTGCGGTATCAATACGTCCTAACCCTCGTTCACATCATGAACCACTCTTGGCATGGAAAGTTACGCCCGAGGAGGTTCCTGGGAAATGACTAGATACAGCCTACAGGATGCTCGGGGGCTTCGGACCTTGACCTATCGAGTCTCAGATTAAAAGCCTAATGTACCACGTAAATGTCAAAGATACCGCACTAATAGACTCAGATAGATTACGAGTCCATGATGGCTTATCAGATTGGATTATAGATTAATTTACTAGGGTATAATAACTTACCAAGCCAGGGTAATTTACGAGGTAGAATAGCTTACTAGGGTGGAATACTAGTCTAGCCCAAAATACTTCTCTAGGAGTGCGTAGCAAGGATAAATTACCAGGTCATGACAAGGATGCTCATGCCCGTTGATCCCATTATTACGAGTCCCTTGAACGCATGCTATTATGGCGCGTACTGTCACGAAGTGCCGCGGTCGACCTGCATAGGCGCTTGCATCACACCGTCTTCTTCTTCTCCTCCTTTCCTTCTCTGTTTTCTCTTTCTCTCTTTTTTTTTTTTTTCTTAGAAAAAGAATCGTAACTTTGGATAATCACAAGGAACACTGGTACACTGCCCGAGAGCTCGAACTAATACCGTTCCCAACCACCTTTAACTCATTCAATACCCATCCAATCCAACCTGGTACCCACTCTTAACGCGGCGAGTCGGTATACCTTTCCCGTGGACGGTCATTCTAAGGGGAAACCTGAGTTCGCAGCCCAATTAACAGCCAGTATAAGTATAAACTCGACCATGACTACCTAGTCTCCGATGCGCCGGGTGGCAATCCATTGGTTTTTCTGGGCCTGGGTGTTGTCTTGGTTGCCAAGGGATGTCTCATAAGGGATACTCTTCGGCATCTCTGGCTGGGACAGTAGACAAGACTGGCCAGACCGGATACCAAGAGAAGAAACCCAAGTGACAAGGATGGCCGGAATCCAGGACAATAAAAGTCTAGCGGAAGAAAAGCCAGTGGCGCTACCTACCAATCAAGACAGCGTAAAGCACGCCAAAGCGTTGTACTTATAATTGTCTTCTATAGGCCGACCAGCTCCTGCCACGTCCATGGATGCTACCGATAGACTTCCCATTCGGCTAGTACGAGTCAGCATGCCCATGAGCCGGCGAGCTAATGGCGAGATATAAGTCAACGAGGTGAGATTTTGGAACAGGAAAATGGAACCGGACTGTTCTCGCTGTCTCTGCCGCGGTCGACAAAGTAGAGTGTCTTTGTTCGCACATTGTAAAGTTATGGTTCAAATCGCTGTAGCCATAGAACGGACTGAGAACGTGCTCGGCGACGCGCTTCTGGATGGTGCTGAGAGTCTCGGAAATGGAGTTCGAGTCGGCTTGGAGGCGGCAATTTTTAATGTAAGTTAGAATGGTCCATTCTGCAACACATTGGAACCTGCCAACCATCTCTTCAGCACCCTTGAATGAAAGTTTAAGTACTCCCATCGGTAATGAGCAGACCATTGACCACTTGTGAATTGATTTCCCAAACAGTATAACGAATCTTTGCTTGCCCGGCATCGCATGCAAGCTTTTGTGAACCACTACGTGCAGCTGGGTGCTATTGCCAGCAAAACGGGGCTTTCCAGGACGAGCTGGCCAACAACAAGCGAGGAAGAGGCACTTTAGTCAACAAGTGCAAGACTCAAAGAGTGCACACTGCAAAGGTAGAGAAGTGGGCAAAAACCATGCCTCGGATGAGGTTAATGAGGCTGATAGCTTTAAGACTGAAAGAACCTCCTGATTCCCGAGGTAGCGGTCTTTAGTCCCGATCTATTGCGTAACTATCTTTGCTTTGATATCTCAGACGCCCTCCCTTGTCTAACATGTAATGGCCAGCTCTTGTTCTCTTCTTGACCCAGGCAGAAGTCAGACAGGTGGAGGGGAGCAGTCCTGCCAAGGAATCAACCCAATTCACAGATAGACAGACCAGCGGAGCGAGAATGTCCGTGAATGAAACAGACGAATCAGCTACCAGTTTTTCTTGTTCCTCTGGATTTCCCATCATTCCACTTGTTTTGTTTCCACCGACCTTGTGCCTTTGTCTCTTTCACCCGCCACCCTTCTCCCGACTTGCTCTGCGAAGCACAGCACCCACAGCACCCCAGACTGGCAAAGCACTCTTTTTACCCTGCGCTCGTACTATCCTAGAAGCCTGTCGCGCAAGACTGACAGAACCGCCTGAAGCGACTGCGAAAAGCCATGCAGACCGAACGAGACTACGAGGGCGACGTGAAAGACGGAAACGGGGAACCTGCCTTGCGCACTGTCCCCGCAAAGCGTCCAGCCAACTCGCAAGCCCTGGGCTCCCTCCAACCCCCTAAATGCACAAAAGATGGTAGCAAGGCGAGCAGTTTGAGGCTCGACAACCCGGAAACAATAGCCGCGGCAGCGATGGCACAAGCAACGATGCCTCGGAAACTGAAAGCTCTAGCAGCGGTTGCTCAAACGGCAATGTCGACGAGGCGGACGATGTCGATAGTAACGCCCCCCGGAAGATAAGAGGTTGAAAGCCAAACTACGGGCAGGAAATCAAAATGGTGGGAAGCCCGGTGTTCCTCGTCCGAGCGACAGGGTTACTAGGAGCGGCAGCAATTGTGCAAAGGGGGGAAATGTTATACTTCATCCTCCTGAAGGCAGTTCGGGTAGCTCCCCAGCTGATGTAAGTTTTTGCCCTAAGGATATGACTCGTGGATCAAGGGGTCGATGGGAGGTGTCTGTCTCCATGTACAATTGCTGACCGATGATTCTTGAAACTGTGTTAGGGCTACCGTCGTACGAAGCGCATTAGGCTGAGACTCTTGGCGCCTAAAGCTGCCTCTCCACTCCAGACCGCGATCAACTCACCGCAGGACATTTCAGTGGACCGTCGAGCCAGGCCCAGTCAGATACAGGGAGTGGCCGATTGTACTATGACAGGAAGGATTAGCAACTCGGCACCGACATCAACCGAATCGAAGCCACAGAGTGATGCAGCAACAACGCCGTCGAACCCTAGTCGCCGCCTTCATGCAAGTTCCCATTCCAACATCCACCCAGAACCAGCGTCTAGAAAAGATCCAAGATGCTGCAATTGGTTATCTGGGATTCCAGCCCCCAACGCTGGCTTCGTTGCTGCAAGAGCGGGCAAGATCACGGCCACAAGAAGACCACCTAGCTTTCGGGCCAAAACGGATCCCCGGATGTGGGATGCGAACCAGAGGGTAAAGGGGTAGATCCGTCGTCAGATACGCCTGTTCTCACTGCCACCTCAGCAATAAACCCAGAAAAATTCGGAGGGCTGTTTCCTGATAGTGCACAGGGCAGAACAGGCCATGGAAACATTGTCTATAATAGAATCACACCTATGCCGCTGGCACCGCCTACTCGCGCTGATGGCAGCACTAGAGTCACCCATCGGCCAGACTCCAAACTTATTCAACGACTGGCGAAAGGAAACAGTTTTGAGCGGCTGCTGAAGGCTATCGAGGCTCTCAAGGCATTTAAGAATTTCGAGCGCGACTTCTTGAAACACTACAATTAGTTGGCGCCGGATATTGGTCGTCTGGCGACAATCATGCAGCGGAAGGGGAGAGGAAAGTCCTTTGAGCAACAGACCATAAACAAACAGAAGACTCAAATTCTGGGCATCGCGGCGAAGTTTACCGAGCTAGGAAAGGAGGTCGCATGTTGCAATCGTGAGGTTAAGGCTACTAAGGCCGACTGCGACAAGCAGATCAAACAACTTGACGCTGAAAAGATGGTTCTCGGAAGTCATGTTAGGGACATAGTAAGGGAGAAGGATTCTCTGTCTCGGAAAGTGAAGGAACAGGAAGGTTATATCCAGCAATTCCAGACACTGGCAAATCGGGGGTGAAGGCTTCTGGCAATGAGAACAGCAAGGCCGTCTAACCATACATTTGATGATCTGTTGAATGTGTCGGGGGAAAGGAGGGGAGGCTCAACGTGTGGATAGATTGGTTTAGAAATGTACGTGTAACTACTCAGTCGTACCTGCTACAGAAGTTGATGTGACTTTCAACGTTTCTTGTATATACTATTCAAGGCCGAACTATATATACAACAGTATAGATAGCCCTTTCACGCACCAGAGGTTTCTGTCGATTCTGGCGACTTGATATGTTGGTTTCTCTTGGATACCATGGGCAGTCAACTTGACCACACAAGACAGCTCTAGTATGGCAACAATGTCTCACACCTCTATTCTTCTGATCCATATATGCTGTTCTGATTACTATTTATATAGAGGTGCAGGCGTGTAGAGATCAAAGCTAGTATCACAACTTCCATTAAAGTTCTTTGTCCCTACAACTGCCACTTTATTATAGTGGAGCTCATGCAATGTTTAAGCAACATGTATAAGCAGGGCTCCCGTTGATCAGCTTGACAAGATTTATTAGAAGATGCTCTATGTACCTACACTGTTGTTTGTAGAGATCTTGCGTAGGATATACTATTTTGGGGTTGGCACGAAACCTGGTTATCATTGAAGTTGTGAAAGTTAAGAAGCTTTTGTGTTTGCGGTTTGCCACTATGGTATACAGCACCTCGAAAATCTGCCCAGCATATCTTACCTGACTGCCAATTTTCGAAATAGCATATAGAACCATCAATTGTTACAGGCAGTAGTTTATCCTAGCCCTAAAAACTCTCGCCATGCGCAAGCTCGCAGCCTGACAAAGTTTGTCCAGTGTTCTTGGATATTACCCTACGGAAATAATAAGCACAATACTCTTGAGATGAGAGTGACCGTATACATGTGTGAGGCAATCGAATGGATAGATGCGACAGTCAATCTTGACCACGTCCGCAACCTGCTTCGTACAGACCCAAAGCTATGACCGTGCTGTCTGTTTACTCGGACACCGTGAGCTGCCACTCTGAGGTTATTCAAATGTTTGGGGGAACTAGACGACCCCCTGGCATCTAACCCAATGGTTCCGCTGTGATTATTCGGCTAGTTGGAAGGCCGCTCGAAAGGTGAACGTGATGAGGAACCCGGAATGGGGGGTGGCTTTGAGGGTCGACGAAGATACACAATGACAGCCGGGGAGGCCCGGGAGGTCAGGTCTAGCGTCTGTTGTATGATAGAAGGTGGTGAGGGAGACGTCAACGGCGCGTTCAGGGCCTTCGGAGAGCACTGGGTGCAAGTTGTTCCTTGCTAGCCTGTTATTGCCACGCTCCGCCGACTTCTCTCACTTCCCCTCCAAATCAACATACACATCCTTCGACACCCTCCTCCCATCCAACCCATCTCCCTTTTCTGCTTCTGCTACCCTACTTATCTTGTCCTCGCGATTCAAGCAACTCAGTAGCATTCTGCTCAACATATCGCAAGTCCCTTCTTCAGGTCTCACCACTATGTCCCAGTCTCAAATCCGTGTAAGATGGACTGAAAAGGACGATGCCCGCATCAAAGAGCTGCATGAGTTGAATCCCCACTTTACGCCAGGGCAGTTTGCAAAGGTTTGATTCCTCAACACTACATCCAACCTTGGTCTCCCACTGTCTCCCGGTGTGCACTGAGCCCCCCAGACGCGGCACCCTTTCCCTCGTACTCTCCAAACACATGCATTGCATTAGAAGCTCACAATGTTCTGCTAAACAGAAATACCTATCCAAATTCCCCAACCGATCCAAAGGGGCCGTCGAGAGGCGATTCTTCGAAGTCATCAGATATCAGGAGGAAGACACGGGCACTTCCTCCGAATTTACCTCTGACTCTGACTCTAACTTTGTCGCCGAATCCAACTTACTAACAGCTAAAATTTCCCCGAGGAAGCGTCCTAGCAGCACCAATGGTACGAATACTCCAGAACGCACAAGGACCCGCCAAGAGACCAGCTACAACGTGATTGACGAGGACCAGGAGGAACCGGCAGCCCCGAATGCCATTTCCAACCCTAAAAAAAGGCCCCGTGAAGAAAGCTCTAGTTCCGTTTCTAGCGACTCCCAAACTGGCGACATTAATTTCAGTGGTCATGTTAGGCCGGTAGGCGAACATCATATGCCTTGCTATTCCTCCCTCCCACATAGACTGATCATGTTATGCTTTTCCACAGTTCCGTCGCCGGGAGTATCCAATAAAGGTACCTGCAACCGGTCCCAGTGAGGATCAAACGAGCGGACACCAATGGCAGCTATCACGCACCACCGGCGCCACAGACGGTCCCTTCTCGGTTTTACAGCACAAAGAAAGAGATAATGGTAGGCTGAGTTCTTTCTCCTTCCAGGATGCCACTTCCAATAGAACTAACCATCCAAAGGTTTCAGATCGACGATCAAATCGAGCGATCCCAAACTATCTAAGAGTATCACCGGCACCGAGGCACTATTTCCGGACATAATAGAGAGCAATGAGCCCGGTTTGGAGATCTCCAACGCAGGCTGGAACCTTTCTGCGCAGGACGCCGCAGAGCCAAGCGAGGCCAATAAAGCCGCAGGAATCGAGTCATTGGAGGATTCAGCGGGCTCCGTCAGTAGGTTACATACTTATGGCAACGCTACACGGAATCTTGCCACACAAATGGGAGATCTTGACCTTGAGATTCTGGGCAAACTGCTACGTTTTGCCTACAAGGAGCATGCAGCGGAGGTACCCTCCCTTAACAGCCAACACGTCGCTGAACTCCAGGAGGAGAAGAGGAAATCTGCTGAGCTTGAGGCAAGACTGGCTGAGCAGACCAACGCCATGGAATCTCTGACCCGGGAGAAGGAGGTCCTTGCCAATGACAATGAACTGCTATCTAGGGAGCTGCGGAAGAAGGCAGAACAGGCTAATTATTCTAATGATTTGCTGTCGCGCCTGGCAACTTTGCGCCAAAAGTCAGGGCTCGTCAGTGCTAAGAAGTTTGGCACTTAGGGTGTCTCCCAATGGCCTACTATCTGCACCTGCTGTGGATTTTGTTTGATTTAATAGCATCATGGCTTGTCACTGAATAGACACCCATTTGGACTTTGCAATTTCGATTATTATGTATGTGTACTCATGCAAGACCTGTATACTCCAAACTCAATCTTACTGGTCAGACTGGAAAGTACGCTTCAAATGATGGTTTCTCATCAGGTAGGACTCTGTATATCCACGCTCTGATCTAGATATGTCGAAGGGAAAAGCAGGAGGGGGACTTAAGGGTTTCTGTAGCATCGACATTCAGTCAGTTCTAATAACAATCTTACAGGCCTTGGAGATAATCATTGTATTGTCTTTTTTTTTTTCCTTTTTTAGTTTCTCCTGATCGCCTCAGACTTGCATGTCTTGAAACGCCCAAAAGAGGGTTAGCTTGCCCAGTTGTATTCTCTCAACATGAGGCACCACATAAAGAGGTTGTCTTATCCTACACGCCGAACAAGAGTAACCGTTTTGTTCAACCTCCTTCAATGAGGTTATCTTTGTTAGTACAATTACCGCCAGCCAGATATAGTGGGCTTATCTTCTGTTTAAATCACTATGATTTTCTCACATTATTTCAATGCTACGAGCCACCTCACTGACACGACGACAATTAGGAAAGACTCTCCTACTGGCGACATCCAGTTCACCCAATATACCTTATCTAGGTAGGCAACAATGGTTCCTCAACCAAACAACAAAAGAAAGCCACGACATAAGTGGGATGTTATACACCGGCGGTCAGAGAAGGAAAGACGTCGTCTAGTATCATATCGACAGAATTACGCATCTCTGACCTGGAACGAGTTTCATCGGGTAAGTGAGTCGACAACTGTCAAGTGTTCCCCGTTCTCGTTGCTATCTTGACCACTAAACATTTGCCTCCAACTCGCTAACAATTGATCCAATACCTCTAGCTGAATCTCTTTCCGGTGAGGTCGAGCATGGCAATGAAATCGCAATACTACAGAATCCTTGATAAGATGTAAAGGGAACGTCCTACTACAGATCCTAACCCTACCAAGCTATCGAACACGTTGGGTGCCAAGGGACAAGGAGAGGCGACTATTCGCATTCGGGGGCTCGGCGTCTCGCAGCACGGACGCCACGACTCGCCGTCAGCAGGCAGAGAGAGACGCGTCCCCGGAAGTTCTGTTTTAGGCGCCAGAAACAATACCATCGAGGTCACCAGCGACGAGAAGGGTGATACTGGTGCTAGCAACAATAGTGGTAATCCCGTCCACGGGGGCCACGGACGCCGACCCCCCACGAGTACTAAGCGAATTCATGTCTCTTCTCGTTTAAAGAGAAAAGACGCTTTGAAGGCAGTCACGAAGAACACCACAATTACCAGAAGTAGTTCTGGAACAGCATCCATGAGACTAACGAGCACTGTTCTGCCCGCTGCTTCCCCCTCCTTAATGCAGACAAACCCACTCCCGAAACCCATCCACAATCTCCGACACGACCATCTTGCCAATCATATCCAAACACACAGAAATCTTCAAGTTTCCACAGGAAACTCGCCCGAGTTCAAACCTCGGGCGCCTTTTCAACTCTCCGCGCCAGTTGTATTCCTTTACTTCCGTCGTCTTTCATGCAAACCCTCCACCATTTCAACGACAAAGTCAATTTCCCGCCCGGCGTTTCTGGGAGGGAAGAGCAGCAAAGCTGAGACAACACTTGGATAGTCAATATGTGAGCGCGGAAGAACTTCTGGGGCAGTTTTGCCACTTTCGTGATAGGCATGGAAGGATGGAGCGGCTTTTGTATTCGATCCAGGTTAAGGGGAAATGGATGGCAGGGTTAGGGTTCAATTAAATCCAAGTATGGAATTACTTATTCCGACAAGATAATGTGTGGTGCTTTATAAGAGTACCGATCTTGTAGTTGTACCTAATATTTCTCGTACTCCATCGTCCATTATTTTCGCTCTGGCATTTCTTGTACGTCGTTTTGACGAAGCCCTGCATAATATATATCAACCATGAACTAGGGATCTGAGCACCACACAACTTCTGCGCAGGGGAGGGCCTAGCTGTACATTATCTACAATACACATTTATCAACAATTCAACGTTACTTTTAGTTTTCCAATATGATCGGAATTCGACTATATCCTGCAGACGCATGAGGTCTTGGCGAAGAAGCGGAGCGGAGCGGAAACTCCCGCATAGCCGCGGACAGCCCAACCCAGCTTCCTGCACGCACACAACCTTTCACGTCCTTGAAAACGTTGCTACTAAGCCGCAGAAAAGCTGTAATACGCGATCCTGGGACCAGCTTGACAAGAAACCACACAACTCACTGCGAAGTCGGTGCAAACTCTGCAAGAATGGCGCAATCCTCAGAGTAGATATCGTTATGACTCACTCGGAGTGAAGGAACAGGTAGAGAAGTCAAGCTTCATGGACAACTTTGGGCATCATGGGGGAGGCTGGGGTCATCCGCCACTGATTTGCGTGAAGGGGGAGAAGGCGGAGTGGTTAGAGCCCCGGCCGATGTCGCTAGCGGGGATCATGAACTTCACAGATAGTCCCCCCGCCGTCCAGAAACAAAGACATCATAGAAATCTAGTTCGTTCTATTCCATACAACATAGCGCGTGATCGAGTAGAGACTGCCAAACATTCACTCTGTCTGCGCGTCACAATGTCTGAAAATTGGGCACTAGATCCTGGTGCCTGCCTCTGTCCGCACTCTCGTCGTCTATATAAGCACCGTCCTTCCCGATCCTTCTCTGCCGAAGTCCACCGATCTTACAGTCCGTTTCACCGCCGAACTATGCAGTCTAACACCGATCCCAACACCGGTTTCTCGGCTCCGAGCCGCTACCGCCGCCAGCCTCGCGAGCGGTGGACAGATGAGGAGACTATCAGATTGTGCGAACTACGTGATCGGCATCCCGATATACCTTGGGCGGACTTTCAGGTTGTATGTACTTACCCTCTCTACATTACTGAAGACCATGACTAACATACTTGCTGCAGCGGTATCACTTTTCCCACCGATCCGTCACTGCTTTGATGCAGCGCTACTGCCGTAACAGGGAGGGCGGAGGCTCGAGGTCATCACGCCCTGCGAATGCAACCCCAGCCTCTCAGCATCCCGCACCCGCGCCCAATAGACAAGGGACAAGCGCCCAGCACTATCGAAGAGTTACCTTGGGACAGTTTTGGAGCTGGGGAATGAACCGGGAAAGAATGCTGGGGTTAGGAGAAGAGAGCCCAGTCTTTTTCGACTCGCAGCGGTACATGACTCTGCCGCCAATCTTCCCCCAGGCTACCCCGGCGTCTGTACCGAGCCATGATCCCAGGGTCATGGGTGCTCGTCCCCGGGCTGTTCCTGAGAGAAGTAGGCCTCAGGTTCAGGGCTACGAGCCGCGCGCGGTTGTCCAGGCGGAGGTGCCCCAGGTTCCAAGTCATCCCTCTCTAGTGGTTGTCCAGGAGAATACGTCTCAAGTTACGAGCAATGAATCCCGCCCGGCCATCGAGGAGAGCGAGCCCGAGACTCTCAGCCATGAGCCTGCTCAGCGGCAGATTAACGAGCTCAATTACGATGACTCGGACGGTGAGTAGGGCAATGGCTTGGCTGGTAAGGACAAGAGCGACTATATTGAACGCCGGAACAGACGTGTTCATACTACTTTTGCTCTTAGCTCGACAGTTTGGACGGATGTTCCTGCGGCCCAAAAAGTTGGATCTGAGCACCGGGCTGCGGAGCATGATCTGGTGTTTGCTTCTTCTGGTTTGAAACCTGCTGAGGACATCGGTCAGACTACATGTTGTTCGGATGTAGCTGTTCAGTCAGCCCACCGATGATACGGCAGGGGTTCAACCCTCCCGCGTTGAAAAGTCTGATTATTTTGATGGCGTTGTGAACGTTTTGTTTATTTGATGATATTTGGAACGGGTGGCTTTCTTGTGTTTACTACCAGGGTCAAAGTCGGGGTTTGAAGATGGAGTGTACTCTAGAATTTTGATGTATTTAGCAACTATGCGCCCTGGGTTAGTTGTAGGTAGGCAGTGACTTACTTTAATGCAATCTTCAAGCCCTGAGATATTTCTATTATGTATCAGGATCTAATGGTATCCAGCAGCTCTGCAGCCAGAGCCATCAACATTGGATAGGTGAAGCGCAACAAGCGAAGAAATAGTGGTGTGTCTTTGGCTATTCCTGCGGCTGTGCTGGTTGTGAAGGGCATAATTCACAAATCTACTCACATGTTGGGCTCTTCCATCCCCCTCAATCCGCCAGACCTGCCCCTCCACCCTCATCTTTGTCTGCAACCTGTTGAGCCTCCTCCACATTCAACTACATCAAAGCCCCATACGCATAACCAGGCAACACCAACGATCTTATCATCTAACCCAGCACAATGTACCCCTCCAACCCACCAACACAGCCTCTCCCCAACCAAAACACAAACGTCCAGTCTAGCCCCTCCGAGCTTCTGAGAGCTTACTGGTCAGACAGCGAAACCAACCAGCTCATCACCCTCCCCCAAGCGAACAGCAACCTCACCTGGTCCGAATTCTATCGGGTTCGTGCCCTGTTTTATCCAGGTCGAAACCTATTGCGGGCTCTGAGCATCGTCTAACGCGTATCATCCAAATAGCTAGGTCATTTCCCAGGCCGATCTCTCAGCGCGTTGCAATGCAGGTACTCTACTGAGATAAGGGCGCGGGAGTCCCGCGCTTCTCAGGGACGAGAAGGAGGTTACCAGCCGAACCACAATCACAGTCACAACTACAACACTGGGTCTGGCACTGCATCTCTCTCAGCGCCGGAATACATCTTGATCACCGATTCCGAAGATGAGAATGATGTCGGAGACAGCGGTGGCGTGGCCGTGGAAAACCCCAACGTGAACGCGACTCCGACAAAAAAGAACACGAACACCCTTTCGACGCCTGTTGCTAGTCCGGTAGGAACCCTCTTCACATACAGACATGCCTGTACTCGTGATTCAAGTGCTAATAAACCCAAGTTCTCGTTTAGGATCCAGAAGAACGGCTGGGTCGCGTACAGGAATTACCCGCGGACTCCGACCTCTGTCGAGACCAGCGCTGCTTCCCCACGCATTGAAGAAGGACCTGCTGCAGACTCGAATCATACACTGTCCGGTTCTCCCTTGACGAGAATGACTATGAAGGGAGACACCTTTTCCCCGTCTCCGGTCCCTTCAGAAACAGGGACACCCAGATCAAGTCTTGCCGTTCATGAACCCAGAGAATCCGTCGGAAAATCGCCAGATATCTCCGCTGCCGAGGCTTCGCACGACCATACCGAGATCTATCCCACTCCAAGACAACTCAGCTCCAGCGGAAAAATTGACGCAGAACGACCCAAGACGCAGGTCACACACAATCACAGTGACCTTTTGAACCTCCAACGAAGGGTACTGAAAGCCCAGCGACGAGCTCGCCGAGCAGAAGAGCGGTACCACAAAAGGGCTCGGAGGGCGGAGGAACTGGAGAAGGAGCTCAACGAGGCTGAGAGGCAGTTTTGGCTAGCTGAGGATAGGGAGGATGATGGCTTAATGCCTTGAGGAAAAAGAAAGCTTCCGGGGTTCCGTTCGAGGCTTGAGGATCTAGAGAACACCCAGCTGGCATAGCTGTCTTGCAGAAAACACCAGTATTTATTTTCAGAGGGGGAAGATGAATTATTCTTGATTGTATTGCAGTGTTATCCACTCAGTTCTACTCCTTCGCAATATATCCATTGGTAACAAATTTCGTCGCACAGCCTGCATCGTGCATATAATACGATGCCTCTCTGCTGGCACAGGTTTCAAGCTAGACAGGCTATATATAAGGGTCTGCACCAATTCAATTCTCAATACTCTTCCGAGGCATCCCTGCGTTCCTTCTGCGTTTCTTCGGGTGACTCGCATCCAATAAATTCTGTTTGTGGTACTTCTACCGCTTGTGAAGATGCCCCTCACCACGCCCATTACTGCCTGTCCTTCCCAACCACTCCATACCCTTCCACTATCTCAAACGTCTTACGACTGACCATGGATCAAAGACTATGGACACCCCTTCGCCGCTATCCAACCCACAAAGACGCTTACTCAGCCACTGGTCAAGTCACCGACCCCTGTCTCACCGGCTTCGAACTGCGTTTGCACAGGCGCAGCTCTGCGTTACCAGTCGCAGGGCAAATCCTCTCCTCGTCTTCTTCACTCTATTCTGTTACGAATCCTTTCCTATCGATCCCCTATAGCCTGGCCTCAAAGGCTCATTTGTCTCCATTATCAATCTTCAGTTTCTGACGTTGCACCACTACGCGCGTCGCAACCCCGACGCGCCGCAGCAAACATCCACAAACCTAAAACATGAGTCCATCCTGGACCGACAAGGAGAAAGAGCGTCTGTGCCGCTTGCGCAACGCTAATCCACGCATGACATGGGAGAAGTTCCAACAGGTATGTTCCTTCGCAGTTGGTGGGTGGTTGATATCAGTGTCGGCGCCATTGCTTTCTTTGCGTTGTGTTCCGTGTTGAGGCAAATGTCCATGGCCTCAAATTCAGTACTAACGTGTAACACATGGTACAGACGTACTTCTCCGATCGATCGAAGGACGCGGTGTATACGCAATACAACCGGCTAGTGTACGGTCGGTCGACTACGCACGATCACAGCATCCAAGAGAAGGTCACGCGAAAGCATTCAACCCGTCAAGCGATACAATCTCTAGCGAGGAAAAGACCGAGAATCCCAGGCCGTCAGTTGAGGTCGCGCCGGGTAAATGCGCCACGAGAAGACGACGACTCGATGAAGGAAGATAGCGAAGATGATGATGAGAAGACTAATGAGGAAGCATCAGACCAGGACTCTTCCGAGAGCAACAACGAAAGCAGCAGCGATGAGGATGCAAGCAGTACCGAGGGCGAGGAGCAGATTGCGACAGGAGAGCCTGCCAGACGCACAAGGGAGAACTTCAGGGGTCTGCGAAAGAGGGCTGCTAGTGATCCTGCCAGTGGCGAGGAGGCCACGGATGATGATGCTGGAAATATAAGATTTAATGGCGGTGTTTGCCCAGTGAGTCTGCATCACATTCGGTCGAACTCCTTTGCAGTTGCTAATCTCTCACCTAGCTCAGCGATAGATTGCGCCGCCCGAACCCTCAAATAACCTACTCTCGAACCAACCCACGCCGTAACACCAATCGACGGACCTCGAAAAGGCTTGCCGAATTGACCAAGGATATACACACGCGTCCTAGGACCCGTCGGAGGCAATCGTCTCCAGCCAAGTCCGCAATACAAAAATCTTCTCGACCCAAGCCTGGAACCTCAAAGCCATCTCGCGGTGCTATGCCAGCGGGGACGAGGTCGACTAGACAGGCAAATAACACAGGCAACCATACCACCACAACCAGACCTGCAGCACTGAAACGCAACATTTCCGCCGCCGTTCAAACCAACACACAAGCCCCGGTGCCAGCACCGAAGAAGGCTTCGGCCCTTCTTACCGAGGCGCTCGCTGCAGATTTTGTCGAGAAAATATCTACATACCTTCATTCCAAACGCTCGCCCTCGTCCACGAAAAACGGAGATGCTCTCACTAATCTGATCGCCAATTTAGAATCGGACAAGCGGCGAGATGCGATCGAGAAACAACAAATCAAGAACCGGCTCGAGCTACTCGAGGAGCACTTCTATGAGTCAGTGAGAAGCCGGGCAGAGGTGGAAAAGCGGCTGCTCGCCCAGACGAACGAGTTTGAACGGCTGACGGCACATTTGAAGCAAATCCAAAAGGATGAAGAAACATCAGATGCGGAAGCTGAGGTTAGAGCAGACCAAGATGAGGAAGGCACGTCCACTAGTAGTTCTACGACTAGTAGTTCTACGAATACCAATTCCACGGCTACTCGCACGTCGGTACAATCACACTCTCAGCCTGTTGATTTGCCTCCGCAGCCAACGCAGCCAGTTCGAGTTCTGACTCCTGAACTTCGGGACCCTGGCAGAGCCAATGTGATGTCTTTACAAGCTGTATTGGGACGATCGCAGGGTGACACCGTGAATGTGGCTCTGCCTAACGGTATGCTTCGGCGCATGGCTCCTTGATCTCCGCACATTCGCGAATTACGCTTTGTATCTAGCATTGGGATATCTACGTTTCTCATATCACTGCATGACATTCTAATCCATGTTTCTCAAGCCCCTAATCATAGTAGTATCCTCATCCCCAGAGCCGGATGGGCCCTGGAGACAGGTCATCAACTCGTTACAGCCTCCAAAGTGGTCGCTTTCTTAGGCTGCCAGAACTGTATATACGGAGTCTTCCTAGATCGAGAAAACGCAGTCCCTGCGTATAACTTACAGGACAATGACAGGTCTTCTGATTTCGACCATCAACCCGACCAAGACGGGTCCTATAACTAGTACCTACTGTTTCGAACCTTTGCCCTTTGGTAAGAAGGTAGGGTGATTCTATCGTGGAAGAGCCAACCCAGTTTACCCCTCCAAAGCCTTCACATTTTGCACTTTACTTTTCAGCTTCCACCAAGGCACACGTGCAGACGATATTAAAGATTAGCTTCCATCATCAGCGTCGTTAAAGAGCTCAGACTGGGCATCGCTAAGCTTGCTGGTATCGCAGGAGAGATCATCCTCGCTGTCCGTTTTGTCGAGGGTTTTCACGCGCTTAAACTCTAGATCAACCGCAGATCCGTTCTTCCCGCAATCGGCAGTGGCGGCAGAGCGCTTCGCATGAGTAACACTCAAAGCAGAATCACCGATTATTCTGCCCTCCGCGTCATTATTGTTGTCCTACTTCGACTTTGTCTTCACGAGCCTGAGGAATCGACCCGTGATTCCTGACACTGTCCGGCCTGGGAACTGATCTCCGAACGCCTAATTTATAGCGTGTGATTAGCAGGTTGACAATGAAGACAGAAGCAATGGAAGTACAATGGGTATAAAGTCAATTATGGGGCAAGGTATCTCCACAAACCTTGAAGACCCGTATCGTGGGTTTTTGTCGTGGAGAAGCAGAAGACGACGTTTTTCGTGGGGAGACCAGTACTCGTAGTCTCTTGCCATAATGGTTGCGGAGGAAGGCGCAAAAAGATTGGTACTGTTACTCGTTTATGGACTGGAAAGGGCCATTGACAACTGGAGGGAGAGTTGGGGTAAAATGGGAAACACTTTGCAAGAAGAGGGTAGCTGTGGGTGTTTCCCTGCCGGAGGAGGATGGGAGAACACAACTAGCGTAGGTGCTTTAGATGCACTCCATGAGCACCGTAGAGCCTGCTCCAAATTCGTTGCATCCGTAGCAAATAGACCAGTATGAACCTGGGGCCTTGGGTGTCTGGCGCCCTTGATTTCACGTAGTTCTATCATCCTCGCTCGTGCTGACGAGGCAGTAATAATTATAGCTTCGGAATAGAAGATATATACAAATCCAATAATTCCAGTCCCAAAACCACATCCGCCACTGTACCAACATTATTCCTCAGATCCACGAACCTTCTCCTGCCCACCCGTATTTACCCCCAACCAAAGCAAATCCGGCCGACTATAATGCCCACAAACATCCACAAAAGCCCTTGACTTGGAGATTTCATCAAAGTCCAAGTCCGCATACAAGATACCCTCCTCAGTCAGGGCCAAGTCAGTTGTCATTTTCCTCCCGTCTGGTGCGAAAATGGCACTGTTTCCGCCTCCCGGTACATTCATCTGTCCGCCGTTCTGCGTTCCCATCTTATCGATCCCAGGCTGTGTTAGGACAGTAGTCGAGTGGAGTACGAATGCTTGCGACTCGATGGCGTAGATCTGCGAGATAGCGGCTGTGCCTTCCATGGATATGGAGTATAGATTGCCGTCGTCGGAGTGCGGGTAGAGTGGTGGCCAGCCGGCGACGTGGATGTGTTCGCGCTGGGCATAGGTGTGGTATTTTAGCAACGGCTGGATATGTTCCCAGCAGGAGAGGGCACCGACGCGGCCAACGTTAGTGTCGACCACGCTATTCAGGCAGTCGCCGGGAGAGTCGCCGAAGATCGTGCGTTCCATGTGCGTAGCCTTGATCTTCTTTCGGGTTGTCAAGATTTTCCCGTCGCTGCCTATGATTGCTTGCGCGATGTAGAGGCTCTCGTGGATGTTCTCCGTGAATCCGATGACAACGACTATTTTGTTCGTCGCGGCACAGTGTTGGATCTTGGCCATCTGCGGAGAGTCAATTTGCAGCGCGTTGCGCATGTACTGAGTTGACAAATCGAAATCTACTGGTCGGGACCTTTCAACAGGCATCCAACTACGGTCAGCGGCGCAATTTGCATGTTTACTTTGCGGAGAAGGACCAGGAACTTACCATATCCAAGCTGGGTAGCCAGGAACCCAGCATTCAGGGAAGGCAATTAATTGCGCTTTGTTGTTGGCAGCTTCAGTAATCAGTGTGCAGGTCTTCTCAACGGTCGCGTCAAGGTCCAGCCAGACTGGCTCTGCTTGGGTGACTGCGACGCGGACCTGTCGCGGTGTTGTTGCGGCCATGATTGTAGAAGATCTGCAGAGTAAATGGAAATTGCGTGGGGTTCTGGATTGGATTGATGAACAGGACGACAGTGCTTATTCAATGTGAATTTCAACCTCAATTTCCTAGCCCGGAAAGAGCTATCCAAGGTGGAAGGTTGAGGCGTTATATATCAACTACCCAGACACCCCACTGGAGCAATGCGCGGAACAAAGGCCTGCAGCATCCGCGCCCATACCGTCGAAACGGTTGTCCTGACTCTATCTGTAACCGTCTAGTGCTAATCTCACACGATAACCCGCCGGAAATGAAGCTTACCATTTGTAAGGGGTAAGTATCCGAATCGCCGTCTGTAACCCGGAACCCCGCGCTGATTGTGGATAGCTTATCTAGAATCCCGAGAGCCTCCAACTTCGGGATTTGATGTCTGGCTCCTTCCTTATCAAAATGGAATCTTCGAACCGAGTGGATAATTTGTCGTCGCATGCGATGTAATACCACGTGGGCGAACTTGGACGAAATATTTTTTGTGCCTTGCTTTGAGCGCCCTGGTCTTGTATATGCAAGGGCGATATCTCCGAGGAGCGCCTTCGTACAGAGTACTACCTCGCAAGCACAGGGATAGAACCCGTCTGAAGATAGGAAGCTCGAAGTGGAAGTCTCCATTTATGTTCCTTTTATCACTTCTCTATCTTACTGTATGATCTGTATCAGCTTGTTGGTTCTCCGTGGGCGGCGGAATC
This sequence comes from Aspergillus stella-maris, assembly GCF_047715825.1. Lineage (NCBI taxonomy): Eukaryota > Fungi > Ascomycota > Eurotiomycetes > Eurotiales > Aspergillaceae > Aspergillus > Aspergillus stella-maris. The sequence continues at coordinate 122,247 of NW_027396857.1, read as the reverse complement.
CGGATTCAATTCCATCCGCAACACCCGTGTATCCGACCGCGATACAGGACGATGGGACGGTATCGAGTCGGGGAATCCGGATTTCTGGAGTAACTTGTTTTGTTACTGTTATCTGAAGTGGGATAGATGGGCATGGGGGCGACGCGGGTTGGTTCTAGATGCTGCGTGCTAAAAAGGTCAGTCAACGGCCTCGAAAATAGAAAGAGAGGGAAGTACAAGTCAATAGTCTCTTATTTATTGCGTGATGATCATTAACCGCGCGTTAAATCCCGATAAGTACTTGATGATGAGGAAGAGTTGTGGTTTTGTCTGGAGGCAGAAGGCTGTTTCTCATGACGGGGTCAACTTGGCGGCAAGTTGTTGAGATGGTAGTGAGCTGTCGTGTTTGAGGGGGAAAGAGGTATTCATGCGGTATGTCTAGTCCGACTGCAACTTATGGTGATGAAGCTAGAAGCTGGGAAGATTGCCAATTGTCAATGATGTGCCGCTGTCAAGAGGATGACCGAGTGTTAGGGAGACAAACGGCGAAAGTGTTAAGTGGACGGTGCGGGCACCTGCTCTCCGCGGTTACATTTTCAAATGGAAAGACACGGAATTTTTATGCGCATGAATACACGCTACTTCTCCTCTGTCTAGCAATTCTTTCTTTCAAAAAGCAGTTACCGCCCTTCTAGTAACCTGCTCGCCAGCCCTCACCATCCCCTTCATCTGCTTCCCATCCAGCACGCCCTCCTTCCAGACTTCAACCTCACAGCCACCCCGAATAACACCAACCCGCATCGTCGATAACAAATTATGAGCCGCATTCGAGTGGCGATATATTCCACCATTAAACATCGCCGTCGCATCCTTGCCAATGGCCGATGAGATAAACGCTTTACCACCAGGATGCTCCTTCACGAAGTCCGTAACATCATGAACAACACCACCGATCGCAACAAGCGCCCGCTCCTTCGATCCAGCTACAAAATTATCCCAGCTCAGCACGGGTAGTTGGTCCAGTGGGACACCCCAGTCCAGCTTCGCGCGTTGGGCATCGACTTTCTTTTGCATCTGCTGCAGCCGGCCTTTTTCGATCTCGTTCGCCCGGAATTCCTTGAGATCATATGCGAGCCCGACCTGCTTCCATATCCAGATCATCCATTTCGTTGGGTCATATTGGTACCACTCGATTGCGTTGCGGTAGTCAGATGGGAATTCATGGTGGAAGTTGTGATATCCTTCGCCCAGGGTGACCAAGGCAGTGATCATATGATCGCGAGGAGAATTCCGATCATCGAACGGTTGCTCCCCGATCCAGTGGGCAAGAGAGTTGACGCAGTTTGTCGCCTGCTGAATGAAGAACACGCGAAGGATACCCCCGTATATGAACCCACCCTTCCAATCGCCCCAGCCAAGACCACAGACGAGAGTCGGGAACACGAGGATCATGAGCAGTGCCGACTGGATATAGTTCTTGTGTTGCCACATGACGAGGGGGTCGCTGTCAAGATCAGACGAGTCAGACCTTCCGACCTTCTTGTAGTTCTGCTTCATCACGATCCACCCGATATGCGAGTACCAGAAGCCTTTACGGACGGAGTATGGGTCCTTCTCGGTGTCAGTGTATCGGTGGTGCGCTCTGTGACCACGAGACCACCATCTAATTGAGCCTTGTCCTGCACCAACACCAACAGCAGCGAGGTATATTTGGAGAGGAAGAGATGCTTTGTAGCAGCGGTGGGCCCAGTAGCGGTGGTACCCTAGGTAGAACGGTTAGTATAATGGCCGGCGATCATACCGAGCAAGGTTGACCTACCAGCAGTGATCCCAAGCCCAGCATTGAAGTAGTAAACAACCGCAAAGATAGCCGTATTGAGTCTAAGCGGCGTCCCAACAGCAAGAATGCATCCAAGAAGTGGGATAAAGAGGACGAAAGTACAGTTCAGCCAATTGACATGCTGATACCAGTTCGACCATGTTATCGGTAGCTCGGTGATGTGAGGCTTCGACACGGTCGCCTTCTTCGGGGTTTGCCCTGCTGTACCCTTGCTCTCGGCCATGCTGTGCAGTCGAACCGTCGACGGAGTAGGGCTTCAGTCGGATACTATATCCGGAGTTGGGAGTTGAAGGGGATACAAGTTAGAGGTCCCCTGTCGAAGCGCAAGAGAGGACTTTCGAGAATAAAAATTATCACCCTTGAACCACAAAGGGCAAACTGAAAGTCTTTATCTCGAGTCCTGTTGTATTTTTTTCGTCCCAGCAGAAGCATTTGCATCATCCGACGCTCTTGGCATTTTTGTTGGGACTTCTGTTGAGCCGCTGGGACGACAGGCAATGCCGATGACTAAGTCCGGGCCACTCGTTCCAGAAGGTACAAATACTGTGCAAGGGGTCCATTTTCACAAGCCGATGGACTCGTATCAGATCTTTTGACCGAGGTCGACCGATATATGAGATCATGAGATGCTGGTTGGGTGTTTGATTGGGGTGAGGCTGACTCGAAACTCCAGGCCAACTTGGTTGTAAGCCCTACCCTCAGCCCTTGCCTGTGCGTTCGCGATTCTTCCATTCTGGACAGTGCTTTTTGTTGAGAGTATCCCATAGTCTGTTTTTGTTTAACACATGCTGTCACAGATTGGGAACCCCAATCGATCAAGTGTCCAGGATGTGCTAGTCGGGTCACTGGTGGGTGGCACCATGCCATGGGCTGTTGTTCTGCGGCCGAGTCAAGTGTGCACCTTGTTCGTCAGCCCTCTGTCCTGAGACTTGACGATGCCTCTTTCACCTGGCTCAGAACGAACGATAGCACTGCGGTCCATTTTCGCGGCTCTCAAGGTGTGAATTCGCAGTCTTTGGTCGTGCTTTCCCGATAGATCTACCTTGGACGTCTTCGACACCCTTGGTTCTTACCTTTACCTTCAACATTAGGGATTTAGCCCCAAGCTCTATCGCCGTGCCTGGGTTTTTGCCTTCCGCCCCTGTTGGCTTCCAATTGACCATCGATAGCGCTCGTGTTCGATGGGGCCTTGTCGGTATTGATCATCTCGAAGAACAAAAAACTCCCGCGATAGCATTTTCCCTTGACGCCTTGAGAAGCAGTCGGTGATACTCTCAAGTATCGTGAGACAGCATCTTCGTCCCATCGTTGACCAACCGCTGCTCACATCTCTCCGTTCCCTATGTCTATAATTGCTGGACATAATAAAGCTATGCCCACATGAGGCAACACCGATATTATCATCACCATCCCACGAAGACAAGAATCTTGACAATGCGATCTGGTTTAGAGATTGACTGCCGCTCCATTGTTGCTTGGATCGTTTTCAGACGTTCCCTTTCATTGTCTGTAGTCTAGGTACGATGGCACACACTAGATACGGATAATGCTGGCAGTCAAGTGTCAGTTGATTCTCGCCTTCTCGTCCAAGAGTTTCACCCTTTCTATTAGGTCAATACCAAGGTTGCGACGAGCTCGTATTGCTGGACTGCGATTAAGCAAGCTTTGATCAGCGCTTCAACACGATCGGCTCCTCAGATTCGTGGTATGCCGCGGCCGAGAGTGGTGTTTCTCCGTCATTGTCAACAACGTTGATCTTAGCTCCGTGGTCTATCAACGTTTTCATCACTGCAATGCTGCTGTTACGCTCCACAGCATGAAAAAGTGCCGGTTGTCTCTAATACTGACTCTGGCACCGGCCCGTAAAAGCAACAATATCGAATTGACGTTGTCGTCATTGACCGCAGTCATCAAAGGTGTCCGACCCACCCCGTCTCGAGAATTGACATTTGCGCCTCTGTCAAGCAGTATTTTTAGCAAAGGCTCCCGTCCGTTAGCGAAACGCAACGACGTTCTATAGTAGCCGTCCCGGAGGTTCACATCTGCACCGTTGTCGAGGAGAAAAAGGACAATGCTTTTGTGTCCGTATGCTATGGCGAAGCAGAGAGCAGAGCCCATCATTGTAGGCGCGGTCGCCCAGTCTGACGTCGCCGGAGCTCTCAGGTCGACATCCGCTCCCTGCGCCAGGCACTTGCGGACCGTTTCAATCATCCCATTTTCTGCTGCCCAGAAAAGTGCAAAGCTCCCGTGTTCCTTGACATTATTGAGGTAGAGATGGTCGATTGTTAGGTTGTAGAGAAGTCGACAGGATCTTCCGTATGCGTTGAGGTCTTTCTCGGATTTGATCACCTTGGCTATAATGATCAGCAGCTCGCACGGCAAAGTGAGTGTCAGCCAAGGCGAACTCATTTTTGGGATTATTCAGCCAAGCCAATATCACAGCGCCTCGTTCTTTCAACTTTGCATACACTATTGATGGAGGATACGATGGAGGATACGATGGAGGATACGATACTACCTTTTCGGGATCTAATGAGGCCTCTGGCCAGATATTTAAAGCTCTATAGACTGTAGTTAGAAGAGTAAGACCTTCATTCGTTTTCAATTCATACCGATTAGTCATCCGATTCAATTCACCAATCATAGCTATCTCTGTCGCTCATAGTGAGCAATGGCATTTTCTTTGCTGATTCGTTGCATTCCTCTGGTGAAAAAGCAGAGAAATAAGAAGCGATAGCAGCGTTAAGGGTAAATAAACATCCAAATCGTCGACGCCGCCCGCAGGCCAAAACTAAGAAGCCCAAAGTGGAATGAGCAACGGCCCTTGGGGTTTGTGTTGCTAATATTTGTTATTCCTGGCCAAACCACGTGCCCAGGCCTCAATGCCCGTAATGGGCGGCATTGAAGCAACTGAAATACTCCGCACAAGAGAACCCTTTACGTCCGACCCTTGGATCTCAAACACACCATCATCGCCATCGTCGCAATGCCTAGCCCTATACGTGGCGAGGACGAGCGACTGCAAAGGCAAGGATTCGATGACCTTCTGCGCAGGCCGTTTCGGAAGGAAGGGTTGTTGAGGATGTTGGGGTTTTGGGCTAGGATGAGGGTTGTTCCACGTTCTGGCCCTGATCCTGGTTCTGTTGTTGGGATGGCGACCACGGGGCCTGGGTTGGCAAATGGTGGTGTACGGCCTCTTGGATCGGGGATTTGGGGCAGGTCGAATTTTGGTGTTAGGGGGCCGAGGTCTTTGCTTTGATGAAATAAGGGTTGGGAGCGTTAGGTACCTAGATTGTTAGGCTTACCTTTTATATGGTATATATCTCTGGGCTTGTCACACGCAGCATAATACGCAATTAGAAGGAGGAAATGTTACATAGCAAATTGAAACGCATCTTGGTCAAGTTAACTATAAGCGACAGATACCATCAATGAATCGAGAAACAATTGCACGACATCAATAACCCTTCCATGATAAGCATCCCCAGTAAACAGTCGAAAATCAAAATCCACATCGCACTAACTCATCAACAGCCCTATTTTGTTCCACCACTCTGTACAATCACCAGGCAGCGCCGCCTCTGCCGGCGCCCTAACCGTCGTCAGCAGCGGGAGCCTCTTTCTATATGTTCGCGACCTCATTGTTTCTTCCATCGTCCTGGTTGTTTGCGAAGGAACCGCCGCTGAAGTCGCCTCCGTCCGCGGCCGAGTCGACTTGAGGGCAGCGCTTAATCGTATGGCCCACTATGAGGGAGAGGTGTTAGCAGGCGACTTGATCAGGTTCAGGCAGTGGATAGGGAAAAGGAACTTACTCTCGCCGCAGTTGTTGCACTTGACTTTTGACCAGTCTTTCTTCTTTGTGCAATCTCTGCTGAAGTGGCCGACTAAGCCATGACAGAAGGCGAGTGTTAGTAGGGCCTTGGTAAGATGACAAGCAGTTGGGTCAGGGATAGCAAGAGCTTGACATACCCTCGTTGCAGTTACGGCAGGTGACGGTAGAAACGTCGCGGGGCTTGTCGCAGTCGCGAGCAATATGGTCCTCCGAACCGCAGTTACGACAAGTGCGCGCCGCAGGCGCTTGCGGGCAGTCCTTCGCGAAGTGGCCCACTGATAACCGTTGGCAATGATAATGTAGTAAACAAGGTTGACTTACTTTCGCTGCATCTCTTACATTCGACTCCCTCTGCCGAGCGAGGGTTTGGACAATCAGCGGCCTTGTGCTCGGAGGATCTAGTCTCGTCAGCTGTATCCCAAAGCCATGAAGACAGACAGTTGGCCGGAATATGATTGGGCTTGACTTACCCGCAGTTACGGCAGGCAAATTTGTCGACACGGGGCTGAGTGCAGTCGCGGGCGCGGTGGCCTGGCTCGTTGCAGTTGACACACTTGACCTCCACACGCTCAATGACGTTGCGCTCCTCCTTGCAACCGCGGCTCCCATGTCCCATTTCTGAAAATATTAAGATAAGAAATGCAGCGCGGTGGGAATTACTTACCACCACAGTTCCCGCACTTGGGAATCTGTCGGTCGTATGGTAGACCAGCGTCCAGGAGACGTTCAAGGTTGTCTTCGACCGAGGAAGGCCAACGGTCACGAAGGTTCGCACGCTGAGGTTTCGGGCTGTAGAAATATCCGACGACATAGGTGCAGTTCAGCTTTCCTTGGAGGTTGATTAGACTGATGCAGCTCGAGGTTTCTCTTTCCTGATTGTAAACGCCGTTAGTGATTATCTAAGTGCCGTGCAGGTGCCTTACCATCGCGATCAGGTGGAAGCTGAAGTTCTCAGCACGCATACGCTTCTCTATGTCGAGGAACGTCGCGTTGGGGGCAGCCTTGGAGTAGACCTTGAGACCCTGGATGGTGTTAGCGAGATTGTGCTGTGAGCCAAACGTACCCGGAGGGCAGGATTTCACCTCGCGAAAGTCACTCAAATCCCTCTCGTTGCTCGCCTTTCTCAGGACGGCCCAGGCCTGATCGGGGAGGACGTCTTCAATATGGTTGAGGTTAAACTTGCGGTTCTGGGTGCATTCAATCGTTTGATGTCCTGTGAACCATGTTCAGTATACTCAAAGCAAGCAGAGCCAACAATCTTACCTTCCTGTTGACAGTTCTTGCAAACGTCTGGAGAACGCTGCGGACACTGGGAGGCGGGATGGCCCTGCTCGCTGCAGATGCGGCAAGTTCCCGAGAACACACGAGGCTTCGTGCATTCAGCTTTGGTGTGGCTTTTTGTCATCAGCGAGGGCAAAGTAACATAAGAGCAAGTGACTACTTACCCTTCCTCGCCACAATTAAAACACGCCATTCCCTCGCGAGGCTTGCGGGGCTCGGTGCATTCCCGCGCGAAGTGACCCTCCTGGCCACAGCTGCAATGAGGTCATTAGGCATTCCGCATACTGCATAGACAGATAACGACTGACTTTCTGCACGCATTGTCCCCACCACTGCCACCACCTCCGCCAAAGTCACCGTCGTTGTTGAAACCGCCGGGGCTCTGGTTCTCGTCGTTGCCGAAGCCTAATGGATCAGGAAGGTTAGTCGATGGCAGAAACGAAGAGGACTTCTCGAATAATCGGAGAACTTACCAGATGCCTCAGCACCTCTCCAGCCGCCACCACCACCACCAGTGTTTTCTTCGGCACCGCAGTTTCCGTTGGTCTCGTCACCACCACCTTCTCCTCCCCTCCATGCGTCTGACGCGCCCCAACCAGACATGCTCATGGAGTATGAAAGGTCGTTGAGTGTCTGTCCAGATAAGAGTTTAGTAATGTGCGTGGGCTTTGACATGCGACTCGATCATGGACTTGTGTTGGTGTTAACATGATGGAGAGAAGTCGTCTGAGTGGATGGGAGGAATTTGAAACTAGAAAAGGATGGATTGCAACACTTACCCTCGTGGTACGAGCAGAAGCGGTCTCCTCTATATGGAAGGGAGATGGAAAGAGGCTTAAAGAAAGAAAAAAAAGTGAAAATGAAGACGGCAGAGAAGAGAGAAGGAGAGTGAGAGATCAAGTCGAGGGGAGAAGTCAAGAAAATAAACGGGCGAGGTTAATCCCCTCAACAACGCGGGTTGTGTTGCCTCTCTTCTTGTTTTTCTAATTTCTTCTCCTTTCTTCCTGACATGACGAAGGCTGCCATGTTTTCTTAAAATTGAGCTACTTAGACTACGGATGATGAGCTTTCGTCTAGTATACCAATTTCTTGATCGAGTGCAGCACTGACGCCCAGGACGCTGACAGCGAGCCCTCACATATCCTCAGCTCAAAGACAATCCAAAGCAATGTATAACGGAAACCCTTGGAACCTCCAAGCTCAGAGGCTCACATGCTCGGTTTCCAAATTTCTCAGCTATCAAAAGCAGCTAGCTGACCTTGAACCATTCGCAGCATACTTGGGAATAATGTAGGGACAATAGAGCAATAGCCGCTGCGGATCCCGGGGCGATGCTCGTGGAACTTGCAGCAGTAGTGTGACTTTCTTCTGCCATGCAGATCTACTCTGATATTTCGGAGGCTCTCAGTCTAATTTCCTTGGAGTGCTCGGGAGCTTCTTATATGAATTATTACTTTGGCTTGCTTCTTGTTGGCAAAGCGTTAGGTCTCGAGCGGTTTCTAGGAAACTAATCATTACAAGTAAATCTAAACATCAACCCTAGCAAAGTTTGAATGAGACGCCAGCAGCTCTAGATTCCTCTGGCTTGTATCACTCTTTCTAACGCCTCCGAGCACTCCGTATATATCCACCACATCGAATCTAACAACGCCATGAGCATGTCCTACTCTAGACTGTTCACCTCCCTATGCTGCTCCGCAAGCCGGGCAAAGAGGCTTGACCTCTCCCTCTCAACACAGCTCATCCTCATCAACTCTCTATTCTGAGCATCTAATATCTTTCGAAGCTCACCCATCTCTTTCCTAAGCCCGTCCATCTCCTTGGTGAGTGCGTCCCGATGCAACTCCAATTTCTGGATTCGGTGTCTTGTTGTTTCGTTTTGTTCAGCACTTTCTCGGCTTTGCCTATCTATTGTGCTCGCACAATGTAGAAGTTATGTTGCTGTGCTTGCTAGGTACTGGGAAGATGACATCCCTTCTGCCGTTGTACAGGTCGGCTCTGTCTTTCTTCGTGGGCCTGGGATGATTGGGGTGCCTTTGGTGAGAGAGGTAGGGGTTGTCAATGTTTACATCGCAAGCTGCGCGCCATCTTTAACAGCAAAAGTACGGGGAAAGTGATACCTGCTGTCTTGCATTGGATCTTGGTGGTCGCTTTCAGAACAAACCATATACACACTCACAGTTGATCAGCCATATTCTCAAGCAGCATCAGTAAAAAAAGAGGAAAGCAGACAATCAACGAGTTGTCTACTATTCCACCTCCCGTTAATACCAAGTTGCTCTTCGACACCTCTTTTCTGGATCATTGAAATGTTTAGAGCAGCTCTCTGAAGAGAAAGGGAGCACAAACAATTGGGCACCCAAATCGATGTCCGGAGGACAGGAGTATTCCGAGTGGCTATGGTGAAAGATTACTGCACTGCAATTTGCTACTGCTCACTAAACAATAACAAGCCCTGCGTATCGCACTCTAGAACAACCCCCCCTTAGAACTCTTCCTCATATTCAGCGTCTGCACATTCAACCACCCCTTCAACCCAGGAATACCTCCCTCAGTACCGATCCCACTCTCCTTGTGCCCACCAAACGGCACGCGCGCATCAGGTTCCAAATGCGTATTAATCCACACTGTGCCCGCCTGCAATTTACTTCCAATGCGACTCGCCTGCTCCAGATCATCCGACCAGACGGACGCGCCGAGACCCATCCGCGTCTTGTTCGCGCGCGCAATAACGTCCTTCTCATCGGACCAAGTCATAAGAGGCAGGATCGGACCGAATGGTTCCTCGGTCGCAATGCGGGAATCATCAGCGGGGCGATCGATAATAGTTGGCTTGATGAAGTATCCTGGTTTTCCTTCGTCAAAGGGCTTCGCGTCGCCGTTTGAGAGGGCGAGTTGGTCGGCGCTGAGTTCGGAAATGAAACCCTTGACTTTTTCGTATTGCATAGCGTTTTGGATCGGGCCCATGTAGACGCCTTCGTTTGTTCCGGGGCCGACGGAGAGTGTTTTGGCGAATGCGACGGCCGCGGCGAGGAACTTGTCGTAGATGGATTCGTGGACGTAGACGCGTTTGATGGCGACGCATATTTGACCCGAGTTAAAGAAGCCCATTGAGGCGATCTATCTCGTTAGTATTTTAGCCGTAAAGGAGGCGTAAGTGTGTAAGTAGGTACCTTGGCAGCTGTAGCGTCGACATCAACATCCTTGCAGATAATCGCCGCGTCCTTTCCTCCCCTGTTCTGTATTAGCATATCCCCTCAATGTCCTCTAACATCAAGTAGAAACATACAGCTCAAGCGTAACCCTCTTCAGCGTCTTCGCCGCACTCTCCATAACCTTCTTCCCCGTGAACGACGACCCCGTAAAACTAATCTTCTCGATCCCGGGGTGCGCCGTCAACCAAGGTCCCAAGTTATCATCACCACTAAGAGCCTGCACAACACCAGGCGGGAAGAACCCCTGTGCCAGCTCAACAAGCTTAAGGCCGCAGTATGGCGTGAATGGCGATGGCTTGATGATTACCGTGTTTCCTGTTAGAACGGCGGGGCCGAGTTTCTGCAGGCACAGCGAGACGGGGAAGTTCCATGGGACGATGCCGACTGCGGCGCCGATTGGGGTGTGGCGGATGACGAGCTTGCGGTCTTCGTTATCTTCGATGATTTCGTCTGTTATTTGGGAGGCGAGTTCGGCGGTTTGGCGGAGGGCGCCGACGGACATTGCGACTTCGCCGGTTGCAAAGGCTAGCTATCTCCTTGTCAGTACATACATTTTCTGAGAAAAAAAAAATGTTTGGGATATGGCATACGGGCTTCCCCTGTTCCTGAACAAGAAGCTTCGCAAACTCAGCGACATGCTTCTCGATCTCGTCGGCAAAGGCTAGAGTCGCCTTCTTGCGCTCTTCAAAGGGGACATCAGACCAGGTGGTGAATGCTTCTTGACCCGCAGCAACGGCCTTGTCGACGTCTTCCTGGGTGGAGACGGGCACCTCAGGATTCGGCTCGCCGGTGGCAGGGTTGATGCCGTGGCGGGTGACAGCAGTGGGCGACTGCTTCCCGTTGATGGTGTTTTGGAAGTTTTCAGAGACGGTGAAACCCATGTTGAAATCTTGACAATTGACTAACAATTATGTTTGAAAGCTGAGACTCAGACAAAGCTATTTTAGGGGACGGCAGAGCATGCATTTTATATGCGAGGGCCAGCAAGGTCCATCCGATCCAGTAGAACATCTACCAGTAGGATGACGTCGAGCGGGGGAGCTGAACACCGAGGCCCACCGCTACATTGCTGCCCCTCCTGTTAGTTGTGTTTGAAGCCAGACAAAGAGGGGCGATCATTTGAAAGACACTTGGCAAGTGGTGGTGGTAGCCCTAGTTGGAGACAAGAGGCGCCAGTTGGCCCCCATTCTTTCCGCCGAAAGTCAACCCCGCTCAACTATCCGAGACAGCCAATTGCACTACATTCCATGACTCTTAGATCTTCTTTGTCTGTTTAGGTTGCTTATTGGGATTCCAAAAGATATACATATTGGCTCTATATAGTTTGAGCTATCCCTTGTAGCTGATCCTATTCTCTCTAGCCTAGTCCCAGGTAAGAACAGGCTTCAGCACGCTCCCATCATGCATATGCACCAATGCATTTCCGAACTCGAGAGCCTAAGGTCATCAGCCACGTACTTGCACGCCTGAGGGTTAATCTGGACCACTTACAGGATAATAGCTCACCAGTTTATCAATCGGGAACCGTCCTTCCCGATACCACTGGATCATCTGTGGTATAGCCTGATTATACGTGTTAGCTGTGCTGAGCTCGAACCTCAGCTGAGAAAGGACCTACCTCGCTAGCAATGCAATTGCCCTCGATGCATCCCGTGATTGTCTTTCCAAACTGGTTCAAAGTTAGCTAGTCAACCTCCTGACATTGAAAAGGCACTCACCATGAAGATGGGCAGAATATCAAGACTAAGCCTGAAATCCGGTGGTGGCGGAGCTATATGCACCATTCTTCCACAAGACGCAAGGACCGCAACGCCCTCTTCAATCAGCTTACCCACTCCCGTGGTGTCGATAATCACAGACGCGCCGGTGGCCGAAATCTCCCGCACAACCTTCTGGAAATCGAACTCGGGAACCATAGTGTTGAGCGTATGCGTTGCTCCTAGGGACTTTGCTAGCTCGAGCCGGCTATCGAATTTGTCGACCGCGATGATAGTCTTTGCTTCCCTGATTTTTGCAGCCTTTCTGTCGTCAGTACCTGTCATGTCTTCATTCATTGTGTCCATACCATAAGTGCCGCCATTCCCACAGCGCCCATTCCCATGACCATCACCACGTCATCAGCCCCTGCATCCGCAACGTTCGTGATAGCTCCCATTCCAGTCTGGAACCCACAACCAAGCGGCGCAAACAGATTCAGCTCCTCATCGCTCTGTATCAAATCTGTAACCTTGACAACACTCGCTTCCGCAGCAACGGTATACTGCGCGAAACTCGACTGTCCAAAGAACCGCGCCCACAGTTCCTCATTCTTCTCCGTTGTAACCATAGACGAAACCTTGCGACCAACGTAATTTTCGAGATTGAATGACGCGCAGTATGATCTTTTTCCAGCCTTGCATTGTGTGCAGTCCGAGCAGGAGTAGTATGATAAGAGGACTTTGTCGCCGGGGGATACAGACTTGACGTACTTGCCGACGGATTGGACTATACCGGCGCCTGTCCATGGAAACAATTAGCAAGCGCCATGGTATTGGCAAACTCGAACCGGGTTTATGGCGACGCACCTTCATGGCCCAGAATCTTGGGATACGCAATCCCGAATGGACTACCCGTAGGAAACGAGGACATGAGCAGATCGGTATGGCAGATCCCAGATGCTGTGATTTTGATGAGGACTTCGTTGTCGGAGGGTGCCTGCACGGTGATATCTTCGATTCCCCATGTTGGGGTCGTTGTTGGCTCGCGAGCGACAATTGCTTTCGTTTGCATTTTCTAGAGGAATTGATGTTTGAGATAATCGTCACAAGAGGTTATTGATTTTCAAACATTCAGATTAAGGCAACCACCCCCTCAGACAGAAATTGAGAGGGCACTTATCATATTTATTTTTCTTTGTGCTCTGCCCCGCCACCAACGTATGCCATTGCCGCGGTACCCCTGCTCATCCGAGGCGACGACGATCCCTTAGGCTCCTAAAGCTACCTACTTCCAGTTCTAGCTCCGACCCCGGCTTTGTGGATAGCATATTGAGCCTTTTTAATTCTTTAAAGAGGCCGACACAGCATCCGTCTCTCTAGTCCATCCCCATCCCGTCCGCGGATCCGGTCCGAGTGTTTAGACCAAGGGATCGGCCCACTATAGCTCCACTGAGCCCATAATCGTTGCATTCGGCGGGTTTCGGTCCTATTGCTAGTTTTTAGCGCTGTATAAGGTCTTGGTTCCAGTTCGGTGAGTTCGGGATGGCGATTTGTACGGCGTCATATACCGCGTTCGGGCTAGGTTAATTTAATCTTGTCTAGCTCCGTCGACCTCTGAATTGCCTCAGGTTTGAGAACGTTGCAAGGTCTCAGTCTTACGGCGTCAGTCTCGTCTAGACCTCTGGCCTCGACGACCGGCAAGTGGGCCACTCCACTGCCTTTCTTAGCGGTGGATAAGCCACGCCCTAAGTTAGTATTTAGGTCTTGAAGCTGAGGCGGCAGAGGCCCTCGGTGCGTTCATCAGCAAATGTCAACTTGATGTTGACTGAGAGAAGAAGTTCAGCTATTTCAGCCACATTTCGCGCCGTCTATGATAGCGCCCAATATTGCTTCATGTGAATTTTAGGTTTATGGTTGTCAATAAGGCCTCCTGAGCTGGATTTGGATCATGCACATGCCCCGCGTCAGTTTAGCTTCTCCGCACTACTAGCATCAACGCGGTATACAACCGCGACAAATACGTAACATAAGAGACATACGGGCTCTCAGGCCTCATGATCGATTGATTCAGCTATATAGAATGTAAGCAATGTGGGAAGTTGAAAGCGTCGTTAGTCGCTACGTGAAGGACCCCGCCCCCTCTATGTCCGAGCTACGCCAGCCCGAGCCCGGCGGCTTCTCAACCTCCGAGGTAAGCAGCGTGAGGGGTAGGTATACTCCAATGTCGAGCCATGGCTTTGACTCTCTACAATCCCTACCTTAGGTAGCTTACTCAGTAAGATGACGAGAATTCTCTTGCTATGAACACAAAATGGCTGGTCCAGTCCGTCAGCCAATCGATGTCCCGGCGCTCGAGAAGTACATCCGCAAGCATGTCCCTGAGATCAGGACTCCCCTAGATATAAAGCAGGTACGTACCATAGATACATCCAGCTTATCATTCCTCTACCCCTTATCCTGATAATCCAAGCCCTAACAATCTAAACACAACTGACAGTTCGGCTTCGGCCAATCTAATCCAACTTACCTCCTAACATCCCCATCCCCATCTTCATCCACAGCCTTAACGCTCGGAAAGCGCTACGTCCTCCGCAAGAAGCCACCCGGCAAACTCCTCTCAAAAACAGCACACCAGGTTGAGCGCGAGTACCGCATTCTTAATGCACTGCGCGACACGAATGTCCCAGTTCCAAAGGTATATGTTCTCTGCGAAGATGAAACGGTCATTGGAACGGCATTCTATATCATGGAATTTTTGGATGGGAGGGTCTTTACGGATCCGGGGATGCCGGGGGTTACGCCTGAGGAGAGGGGGGAGATGTATACCTCCCAGTCTACGATTTGTGAGGGTAAAGGTGTTAATATGAAGATAGGTGGCGCTCCGCCATAGAAATACTCATAAACCTCCACACCCTCTCCTACACCCCCCTCGGTCTCAAATCTCTTGGCAAAGAATCCAACTTTTACACGCGGCAACTACGAACATTCACATTATTAAGCCGACACCAAGCAAAAACCCTCGACATCGAAACAAACAACCCCATCGGCTCCCTCCCTTATCTCGAAGAAATGGCGTCCTTCTTCATGAACCCCTCCACCCAACCAAAAGACCGCACAACCCTAGTCCACGGCGACTACAAAATCGACAACCTAATCTTCCACAAATCTGAGCCGCGCGTAATCGGCGTCCTAGACTGGGAAATGGCGACGCTGGGACACCCGCTTTCAGATGTAGTCAGTCTTATAGCACCGCTATTACCACACGTCTTTTCCGCGCCGGGGAGTCAGGATTTCCTATCTACGAGCAAGGTAGGAAGTGGGACACCGAGCCTGCAGGAATGTATACATCTCTACGTGGCATCGGGCCATGATGTTCGTTCTGATCTACCCTGGGGCCGGGCGTTCGCGGGGTTTCGCGGCGCTGTGATAATGCAGGGTATTGCGGCGCGGTATGCGCGGCGGCAGGCGAGTAGTGCCACCGCGAAGGAATTCGGTGCTATGGCTTGGCCTACTGCTGAGGGTGTTTGGGGGTTAGTCAGGGAGTTGAAGGATAGAGATCAGCAGCAGAAAGAGATGGGGGGTAAGAGTGGGAAGGAGAGGTTATAACCTACCTACCTTCTCGTCAACGTGAGTAGCTAATTCAAAGAGCTCTGATGGGATACTGTCCGATACCTAGGTGCCTATTCAAGATACTGAGTACCTATGTACCTAGCATGTATGAATACTTATTTTGGGAAAGAGCAAGAACTACCCGAATACAAATAGGAAGGAACGAGGGGCAACCCGTCCGCTGGTCGCTCCTTCCCATTAATCACCGGGTACGAGCGCACCTTCCTCAAAAGGTGTAGCTATTCACTTTCCAAGTGAGTAAGGAAGGTGCGGGTGACTGCCCGGCCCCAGGCTCCTTCCGTTTGGGATCGGGTAAACCCCGGGAGATAAGGTAGATGCGACCGGCGAGCGTCAACTCGTGTAGAAGGCGCGGGTCTATCGCTCAAAATTTTCGTTGTATGAGTACTACCTAGGCATGCCATGCTTGAGACCTGATCGAAGCATATGTCGTAAGTTATTGTTAAGAGACTGTTTGCTGTGGGATTTGCGTGGCGTGTCACAGGCTGATTGAAAATGCCATTGATACTTATCGCTGCAGCCCTACGTATCTTACACCTTATTTGGGGTGTCTAGTCTAGATATGTGTATCATTGTATGCTCTACTTTATATAATTTCTGTTGTAATCCTCTTTCCCGCCGAACGTCTACACCGGCATGGGAAATATCTATAACACCCCAATGATCGACTAGCACATTGAAATCCAGTCGCTGATAAGTTCTCTATTCACCCACTCGAGGTAGTCTCCTTGGACTCGGCTGTTGTCCTCGTAGATTTTTTGAGCTGGCTCGTTTTCTTCTGGTTCTAATGACTCTCCGGCAGACCTGGAACTCGTCCCGCCCTCTGCTGTTGCTGGTGCATTGACGCTGGAAAGTTCGTTTGTATGAACGTTGCTTTCCGAATCGAGATGGTCGCTTTTATCTTCAAGTCGAGCGCCGACATTTCCTCTCTGATAAACGCTCTCCAGCATGCCAGTACCCTGCTGGAACTTGCTCGCAACGTCGATGATGAATGGGTATGAGTCTGCCACTACCTGGCAGACCCGCAGGCAGGTTTCGAGGTTACGGCGGCTGGTCTGGCGGATGATAGGATCTTCATTCTTGAGATCCCTATGATGAATGAAGCCTGTCAGGAGAATCTGAATAATGGATGCCGGAGGAAGGTATTGGGCAGTATTGCAGGCCAGAAACATTTCCAATATTTCATTGACTTTACTCGCCGCATGCCTGAGAAACGGCCTGCTTTGCTCGTCGTCGATGGGCCTTTTGGCTTTGGGAAGGTGGTGCTGTGGCAGGTGATGTTGCAAGTTGTCCATATACACGATGAAGTGTGCTGCCCAAAACGTAACTTTTGAGATGGTCATGGACCATGCAACGTTCAGATCGCTAAAGGAGGTTTTATTCGTCGAGCGTTTCTCGTATCGTAGCTCTGGTGGCACTTCAGACGTCCATGACTGCAAATGCTCTACCATATGTTGTCGCAGCTCTGGTAGCATCTCGTCGCCTCCTTTGATGTTCCAGGGCTGGATCTCTTCGTAAATATTGCGCATGATCTGATAGATCCGACTGTAGAGCTTTGCTTTGAGTATAAAAGCCAACGCAGCCTTCCCTTCTTCAATTTGCAACTGTTCTTGATCATTCAATCCAAAATCGCTCATAGCCAACATTGGTGAACTGAATGGCCAAATCCGAGGAGGGTGGTCCATGGCCATGGCCACTTCGCATTCCTTCATTAGTACGCACCACCAAAGAATTCTTTCAGAATTGTACTCTCGCGTTTCAAAGTGGTTTGTTTGTACTCGATAGAGCTTCATATTGTAAGCTTGCGATATGGCGACGCCCAGCCAGTAAGTTGCATCTTTTGGGTCAAGTTGATACGGGTGGCCGGTAAGTAGGATAGACCCACGGCAAATGGCAGCCCGGTCTCTTTCGATGTCCATTTCGAACAGGGTCTAGTATAAATGGGACAGTTAGAGACAACAACTTCTGTAGGGAAGCTTATCCACAAACCTTGGCTTTTTCGTAGGAGGCTGCCCTTGCAGCCTGTTTCGATACGCGGGCCAGACGTGAAATAGTACCATTATCAACACAGCTTAAACCAATGAACATCACAGCGTGATAGAGAAAGAGAGAGATCTTGGTGTTTGTGTCCTGCCCGGTTATTGTCCGGCGAAACTGGACAACGTCCAGGAATGGTAGCAGCGGGTGCAGAAATTCTTCATACCTATCCAAAACTACTCTCTGCAACTCTGCTGGTGGGAGCTCGAACACGCCCTTCTGTCGTAGGACCTCTAATGCTCCACCCCCCGGCATTTCGAAGGTTTCGATAAAGTCCGGAAAGCGATCGCCGCGTTCATCGCGATAATCAATCGGTTTATGGCGATACCGTCCATATGAATCATCTTCCGGAGTATCCACTTTTTCAGCGAAGAAGCCTCTCAGTAAGGAGCATTCCTCGTGTTTGTCGTAACGAAAAGGTAAAGTGTTCAAACTCGCTCCAGCATGCTCGCCCCGTTTCCAATGGTTGAAGTGGTGCATATAGGAATGAGAAACAGTACGAAAATCAGTAAGCGAGGCCCCAAGAAGCGAGAAAGATCCCCTATTTGAAGGTACAATTTGTAGGCCAGGAACGATCTGCTCGTGGTTCGTGGTTTGTCGAGTTCGCCGTCTGGAGCTGACAACCCTACAGTCGAAACCGTCCAGCTGACAATTGGTGCAGGGCCCTTGACGAAAGGAAACGTCACATCTCACTTTCCGTACCCTACAAGAGAGACAAGCTTGTGTGGCTCTCCGGGGTGGCGGCCTTAATCGTGCTAGGTCCCGGCTTGCAGACAATGGTTGTAAATCAGACATTGGGGAGGACGGAGGCAAATAGTAAAACAAGAAGAGATCCCAGCCTAAACAAAAAGCACAAGACTGTGATGATAGCCACCGGCCAAGAGCATTGCTTGATGAAATACGACAGGAAAAAAGAGACTCCAGGGGGGCGACTGGTGAGACGGTATGTAGACGACTCATCACGTGGCCAAGGACCCGACTGTACGGAGTCCAATAAGCAGCCTCTCTGGCTCTCCTTGATGTTGGTGCCCGAGACATAATTGATGCCTCCAGGTTTTGGGTGATCATGATGAGTACCAGTACGCAGGGACATCGGAATGGGTTGTCAAGAGTCGAAATGCTTGGGGGGGGGGCCCGTAGATGTCGTCCCAAATAATAACCCTAACAGCCAACCACCAACAAGCCTTGGGCAAGTCAGAAAAACGTCCCTCTCTCTTTGTTCGCATTGATTAGCCTGAGTCATGGCACCATCCAAGCAGTACTAGTCCATCTACCACGCGATATTCGTAGGCATTCAATACCAGGTTCTCAGGGGGGTATCACGGTCCGCAAATACCTCGAGCATGTCACTCTGCCTTCTTCCAATATAACTTGATGGAGTTGATCATCAAGCGTCATACAGTCGGCCAGATTGGTTTCGGCAAGTTCGGACCTTGAGAAGGATCAATTGACCTTTCATGATCACTAGCCAGCTCCTGCCAAGCAGACATTTGCTCCATGCCTATCTTAATGCTGAATAGACGTGTCCGCAGTATCAGTGTCTTGAATATTCTAGCTTGAGCCTATTAGTGGCTTGTTGAAGTGTGATTGACACCCAACTGTCGCATTCAGTGGGCAATTGGTGTCTGGTTGTTCAGGAGTGAAGAAGGCGCTTCCCACGCACTTCTCGCTCAACCTCCTCTTGAATGCCTGATCGTATCTTAATCTTTCTCACTTCAAAGTACCAGTGGCTTCGTTTCTGGCTTTCTTCTAGACCACTTCGAGCCGTGAGCAGGAGCGGGATCTTCGTATTGGATCCAATGGTTTCGTCCAACCGAGACTGTGGCTGCTCTTGGACGGACAAAGAAAACCAGCATTCCGCGGATCAATCCGGACGACCCAATGACCGTAATCGACAGAATGGTACTTCTGAATTCTTTGTCAACTTGTCACCTCTGATCCGTTCTTTGCCGTTGATTCTCCCCCGCCATCCGAGTCGCAGCCTGGTTTAAACCATGTCTATCTCATCACCAAACAGGGTTCCTTCATGAAGTCCATCTCCCTCCCTTATTGTCTTTCTCATGTGCTTCTACATCCACCTACGCAATGAACGACCTCTCCAACCCAGGGAGTGCCGCTCTTGCGCCTCAGCCCAGTCGGTTACCCCTTCGCGTCCGTCGCTCTGCCGTTGCTTGCAGGACCTGTCGGCGCCGCAAGATCCGCTGTGATGTGACTGTCAGTGGCTATCCTTGTACAAACTGCCGCTTAGACAACGATCACTGCGTCGTTGTCGGCCCGAAACGTCCACAAAATACAAAGCCTGCCAAACGACGCCGTGAGCCTGGTTTATCTGTTCAGAAGCCTTCGGCTGGTCTTTCCTCTGCACCACCATTGCCCGACATCGACCTTCCAGTTGAGCTGTGTCAGAACGTCTACCCCCCTGTCTTGTCTACAGAGTTGAACTGGCTTCCTCCGCAAGATGTGGCATACCTAAACAGTCAACAAGCTCTGGCCTTGCCCAGGAAAGCCATCATTCATACTCTTCTTCAGTATTACTTTTTACATTTTCATCCTTGTTTCCCCGTTGTCAGGGAGAGTGAGTTTCGGGAGAGCACCGCCTATAGCAAGCCCTTCTCGCTGCTTGTCTTCCGGGCAATGCTTTTTGCTGCTACCCAAGTATATGCACCGGTTCCCCATCTCAGTGACAGCGTTGGACTAACTCGAGAACATCATAGCACACTCCGGTTGAATGTGCCCTTGACGCTGGATACAACTCCATCTCTCACCTCAGATTCGCTCTTTATCGTTCTGCCAAGGTTGGTCGCCTTTTTACACAACAATTTCTATCCAATTGTATTTGTCGATTGGATACTAACCTATTTCTAGTCGTTGTATGACTTAGGAACAGAGAGGGATCCTTTCCACATCGCGCAGGCGGCACTTCTTCTGGCCGATCACTTCGACTATCTCGATCCTTTGGTAAACACGACCTGGATAACTATCGCTGTCGAAAACGTACGACGTGCAAGCACCCATCGAAGTCAGATGCTTGAGATCTATCAAATTCGAAAATACCGTTTATCAGATCTCAAGCGCCTGTGGTGGTGCTGTCTTTTGCGAGATCGAATCACCAGCCTCGCATCTCGGAGACCTCCTGTCCTTACGCTTGACCAGTTTGACCCTAGGAGTGCAGACGAGCTGAGTATTGCTGAGGTCTGGGACGATGACTGCGAAGCCTTTGACTCTTCCATGAGGAATGTTCTTTACCAAGCCTTAATGGGCCAATGCCGCCTTGCAACTTTGTTGACACCGCATACACTCTCTACCAATCCTTCACTTGGAGGAATAGGGCCCAATGTGTGTGTTGAGAAGGAAAAGGCAGCGGCCATGAATACCATACGCAGTCTATCCAGCTGGATCAACGAATATAAGGAGCTTCTCGGTAATAGGGAGACCAGAACAAACCTAGCAGTAGCAGTCAACTTACATCTCACCACTATATACTACATGTAAGTTGCTACCAAGATCATGTAAAGTTGTTGCTGACCCTGATCTCGTCAGTGGAGCGCATTTCATCTTACTGAACCGTCTCATCATTCTCTATCTCTTCCGGTGTCGATGCTCTTATGACATCGATGAAGCCGCTGGGTATGAACAATATCTGGGCCGACTAGTGCTCCTTGTCAGTCAGATCAACGCGGAAGTCGAATGGTTTGCGACAAATAAAGTCCTCTACTTCCTACCTATTAGCATTCGCTGCATCGTTCTTCTACCGCACGCCTTCAACGTCCTGTGGGCTGACCGATACGGACTCGAAAGCAACCTCGAGGATGCTAATGATATCCTGATTCATTATGCGAAGCTAGATGAGGATTATAGCATACGTTTTGGGCTAGCCAAACTATCACACACTGTCTTTGGCATGATGAATCTCCTCATGGCCAACCACGATGCATCCCTCATTGCGTCGGTAAAATTCCAGGATATGAACAGTCTTACTCCAGCTCAGTGTCTGTGCTTTTCCAAAATCGGCGTCCATCTATCGGTTGTGTTGGATTATGGCTTTTCAACCGGTGCTGCTCATCAGATCACGCCAGACATTATCTCATCATTGCACCGTCATATATTTTCTCGGACATCCGCCATAAACAACTGCTCGGGAGCTTCGGAATTTCGATGCGCTTGTTCAGCGTCTTTAAGTAGCTCTAGCGCAAAATCCCATACTTCGGGTGCTTCGCCCAGTGGTACGCAATCCTCGGGGGCTACCCCTAGTTCCTCGGGTGAGCCATATCATTCACTCTCCCCTCCAGTATGTCTACTTACCCCCAGCACTGATCTTACTGGGGCCTCGTGGCAAAAAGAGAACCAAGACAGTGGGAGCACCTCGCTAGAGCGGTTCAACACTGCTACCAATGTCTCGCAGCAGTCGATGCAGGAATGGGCCAGCGAGTTGGAGGTGTTTATGGGTCCTTTATTCGGACTGTAAAGTCGGTTTTATCTCTTTCTTGGGTGGATTTCTTTTGATCCAGCGCTATCGCAACTTGTGGGAGGTAATGTTCTGTATTTTTCGGGTTCGATAAGTATATTTGGCGTTCTCACTGTCGTTTTTGTTCCTCAGTCTTTTCTCTGCCAAGTCTTTTATGGATGATACTGGCTTACTTCTCTTTATTTCGTCTCATGACTTGGCCTTGGCCATGTTCGGAGTTTATATGCTGATGATTCGCGTCTTGTATCCGCTCGGGTTCACGGAGTCCATTCTTGTAATATCTCGAGCCCTTGGAGATATACACGTGACACAGTCCTCTACTTTCCACCTAATGAAACCAATATTCCCAGATAAACAGCAAAGTACAATGCATTCGATATCTGTAAGGGTATTCAAGACAGAAAAACAGCTCCGCTTCCAACCAGCTCCAACTAAACCCAGCACCGCGAGAATAGTCAAGTCCCTAAGCATCTTTAACACATACAATATACCATCCGTCTAGCGGAAGAGCCTCCCCATCAACCCCCCAGCAAGGTTACTAACAATCGCCCCCCCAAACGCACTATTCGCGTACGTCGAAGCTTGGCTGAACTTATCGCACCGCGAGAAAGCAGTCGTGTTCGTGATCGTCAGGACAAGCGCAATAGCTACATGCAAGCACCCAAATCAGCACTCATCCATAAACCTAGTAGAAGAAGGAAGAAAGTAACTCACCAATACAAGTCAACCAAATCACACTATTAAGCCGCACAATCGCCAGAATCCCCAGTCCGACCCAAAGGGCAGGCGTGACGTACAAACTCAGCCAGAAGAAGCGCTTATCTGTCGCTGTGACGGTGCGTGTGTTTGGGTCTGCGGACTCGAAGACCCAGTGGCTGTCGCCGGAGGTGGTGTTCACTTCGTTCCACCAGCGTAGGCCGACGAGGCGCCGGCCGGCGATGTTCTTGAGGTAGTAGAAGTCTGCGGAGAGGAGGAGGAGGGTGAGGATGAAGACTAGGATGCTGTTTTGGTCAGTTAGTTAGTGTCGTTTGTAGGTTCGGTTCGTTGTGATTTGATGGGACGGATCGACGGAACATACAAATTATTGATGAATAGCACGCCGAAGAGGTACATTAGCAGTGCACCGAGCCGGAACCCAAGGAAGGTAAGCAGGGTGATCGGGTGCGCGCTCAGTCGCCAGTTGAGATCGCCCTGTTGCGGCTGCGGGTTGAGTGGTTGTTGCTCCATGGTGGGTGGAGGGTGCTGATGGCACGTTCAAAGACAGACTGAGGGTGGTATGTTCGGGTTGCAATCGCAGGTCTTTGTTTGGCAACGTGCCGTCGCCTCAGTGCTTGTTGAAGTGGATGTTGAGGGAGTGGATGATGCGTTGCGTGTCTTTACCAGCGGCGGTGTGAGACGGCAGAATATCGTTTCGGCGATCAGTGGAAGGGGGGTGATTGCGCGGCTTGGCGAAACACATTGTATGAATTGGGGGTTGTGTCTGATATTTGCCTAGCCATGTTGCATAGGATGTCTTTAGGCTATGTGCACAACAATACTCAACTTACTCACATGTTGGACGCTAGAAGATGGCCGGTTGTGGCTCGATAGCCTCAGATGCAGGAACCGGAGAAGGCTTTATGCTCGTCTCCGCCGCGTCTTCGTCGCCGAGGATGTATCTCCAACTCTACTTATTTCAACCAGCCATTCTCTCCTCTCCGATCCGGTGGTATCTCCTGTTCAAATATACTGCCGTGGATTATAGACCAAATCATCACAATGGCAGCCAGAAACACCCTCCGCCGCGCTCTCCTCTACAGTACGTCACAGCTTTCCCCGCATCTACGGATGCTGGAGCTACAGAGCAACACCACTAACCATAGCAGTCCCCGGCTCATCGCAGCGCTTCATCGATAAGTCGCGATCTTTAACTGCAGACTGCGTCGCCTACGATCTCGAAGACAGCGTCACCCCACACAAGAAAGCCGAGGCTCGTTCTCTCGTGCGGAGAGCTCTCGATGAGCCCGCACCACCTAGTATCCGGGAATGCGCCGTGCGCATTAACTCGGTAGATAGCGGCCTAGCTCTTGCAGATTTGACGGAAGTGGTGCGTCCTATCCATCTGTTTAATCTTCCGCAGACATGCTAATGGAGTTATACAGCTCAAATCTCCCAACCTCTCCACCATCGTGATCCCCAAAGTCAACTCCGCCTCAGACCTCACCTTCGTCACCGACGTAATAACGCACACACTATCCCAACAACAAAACACCGCTCTCGCACAGCATGAACGACCACCTATCTCCCTTCTTGCTCTCGTCGAGTCCGCTCAATCCCTCACAAATCTCACCCAGATAACGGCCGCCTCGCCACTCCTGCAAGGCCTTATCTTCGCTGCCGAAGACTTCGCGCTTGATCTCAGTCTCACCCGAACACCCTCTCTAACCGAATTTCTCTTCGCACGATCCGCGATTGCGACGGCCGCAAGAGCCGCAAACCTCCCATCTACAATTGACCTCGTCTGCACAGCCTACAAATCCACCTCACCAGATGGTTCACCACCAGCGGTACTAGAAGAAGAATGTCGCGGCGGTCGCGGACTAGGTTTCAACGGGAAACAATGCATTCACCCAAGCCAGGTTGAGACCGTTCAACGCATCTATGGGCCTGACGAGACCGAGACGAATTGGGCGGTTCGGGTTGTCATTGCGGATGAGAAGGCTAGTCGTCAGGGACGCGGCGCGTGGACGCTCGACGGGAAGATGATTGATGTTCCGGTTGCAGAGAAGGCCAAGGCTATTGTTAGGAAGGCGGAGGAGTGCGGTGTTGATGTTAAGCAGTTGAGAGAGAAGTGGAGCGGCCAGGAGCCTGAATAGAGTCGGCTCGGTCGAGTTGAGTTGATTCTAATACTATATGCAGTCCATCAAACACAAGGAAACTTATATCTCAATATGAAGATCATCAGCAAATACTGTTCAAGAATCAATCTTATACTGGGTCACGTATTTGCCAGATGAATATGTGTGTCGCATATATATATAGAGATATATATATCCAACCAACCGCCGATAGAACTAACCATCCAAACCATCCAAACCATCCCAGAGCCTCTCAGCACCCTTCCAAGGTTAAAGAATTGATCACCAAGATTACAACTGAGTACCCTTGGCAGTGTTTTAATCTATTACAAGAATGCTTCAGCGACCGTTCAGCATAGGTACCAGTCCCATAGTAGGTAGTCTCAATTAAAGACGCGAAGCAGGGTCAAGGAAGGAAAGAACGACCTTGAACCTCCTTCGTTCCTGCCAGTTTCACGAATATGCGATCAGACTTATAAGCAGGTCGTGCCTTCCTATATCTTTTGCGCATGCACCCGTCGCTCCTTCCTCAATTGTTTCATGGGGCGAGACGGGGTAGGGAAGGCGCGACCCTCAATGGAACTTACCTTGGATGCTTCTGCCAATAATAGTTGACTGTTACTAATGGAAGGTTAAGACACGGCAGGATGTTGAAAAAGATTTATATTCTGTCACTGCGGCTCTACATCACCGCGCCTTAGAAGCTGGATCTTGCCCATAGTAAGAACAGGTTGACTGTCCCCCTCCACATCCCCCTCCCCACTTTCCTCAAGACTCTTAGCAAGAGCCTTATCGTAACTCGAGGGATCGATTCCCAGAATCCCACCAACATAGCCCCCGCGTTCACCAGGAACACTGAATTCGCGAAACAGGTATTTCCACTCGTTCAGCCAGGCCTTGACGGCCTTCCCGATCTTATCCTTGCCGTTTTTGGAGTGGTGGCCTGTCCCTGTAATGGCGTAAAGGATTCGGCGGCCTTCGCGCGCGTGCTTAAGGAGGATTTTCTCGAGGTACTCGATCGCCTCTTCCGGGTGGAGGCCGTGCAGGTCGACGTAGAGCTCTTCGGAGGCGTCGTCGAGGCCGGCGGTTAGGAGGTGCTTGTTGCGTTCTTCGTAGAGCTGGCGGGCGGCTTCGCGGTGGCATTTGCGCATTGCTTCGTTTTCGGCTTGGCCGCGGAGGGAGAGTGCTTTTGCGGCTCGCGCGTCGTTTCTGTTCCATGCTTGGGCGGCGCTTGGTTTCGTTGGCAAGTTGCTGAACAGAAGAGGGGGGAGAGTGCATACCTCTGGAGAAACTTGTTTCTCACTGTACCATGACGGATGGCTTCTGTTCGATATTTGATATATTGTTGATTCGTGCGAGAACCGGTTTCGAGCCACGGGATGTGTTGAGGCGCCGGTATCGACTGCGCAGCAGCGCTGTTTTCACGACCTTTTCCTTCTCGGCTCTGCTTGGATGAGAACTTCCCCTTTCCTGGCACCGGCGAGGGAGACATGCGGACTACATCTGCCAGAGAGGTAGGCCCGTTGTCTCTAGCTGCATTGTTATCACGGTTCTTCCGCCCGTGGTTCTTCTTCCCCGAGTTCTTTGCGTTGACGGCAGCAAGCGTAGGGAAGGCGTCTGGATCATCGACTGACAGAGCTGTGGGATTAAGTTCCCGATGTTGGTGCCGGCTTCCTGGCCGCGAATGAGGGCGCGATAGGCTTGTCATACTCCCGTTACGTTTCCCACCAAGGTGCGATGCATTTTTGCCTCCCGGAAGGCCGTAGAGGTAACCAGGATACTTACCTCCGACTTGGCCTCCCCACTGGTCGGCTGATCCAGGTGTCGACTGCAAGGGAGGAAATGCATCTGGTGCGTTATCCACCTGGAAGGCAATGCCAGCTGAAGTAATCGAGGGGTTACCATCAACACTGAGATTTGCAACCAGTGCAGAGGGGTCATGAGAAAATGGACATCCATCGCCAGCAAGACAATTGCCCATTACCCAATATCTAGAGCCGGCGATTCTTAATTAGTCACCGAAACTCAAAGGTGCCATACGAAATCTACAGAACTTACTTGCAAAGATGACTGGTCAGGTCATGACTGAACCGGCAATCTGCGCGGAGACATTGGCCAGTAGACAGCCAATATTTGCAGACCACCGGACTGCGGTTGTGAACAGGCGTTGCGGTGCTTCTGTGGGGTTCCACTGACATGGACTTTCCCACTACAACGCGACTGTCATCTGTGAAAGCTGAAGCCGCTCCCTCATCGATTCCTTGAGTTAGAGCGGCAATTGTCGCACCTAGATCATATCCGTTCGCTTCCAGAGCGGTTTCTATTTCATCGTTGGATCGCTTGTCACCAAGCACAGTGCGCAAAATATCATGAGGGCTCATATCGGGAACAAACTCGGGAGCTGTGGCACTCAGGTTTCCATGGGCACTCAAACCGCCCGTTGACGAGGTTACGCTTATCGCGTCATCTGCCACAAGCCAGTCCACATTACTATCACTGCCAAAGTCCGGGTAGAAGTCTGACATATGGCTTTGCGCTGAGAATTCATAGGCATTCAGGTTCGGGGAGTGCGGGATGGGCTGGGCTAGAGCAAGTCTCGGAGACGGACGAGGCGAGGTAAATGGGGATACGGTGGAGGACAGAGCTGGTCGAGGAAAGCCACTTCGAGAGTTTTGTAGCCATGATGTACTTCCGGGACTGGTTCCTAAGTTCGAATGAGGTGACAACGGCGTGGAAGATCGGGCCATCTGCCAGGGAGCAGGGGATGAGCGACGGATAACTGTAGGACGAGACGGCGGCGGAGAAGAATCTGGCAAGGTGCGATTTCGATGTCGCCAGAGGATGTCAAGAACGGAATTTTCGAGTGCTGGGCCAGATAATGAGGCCTTCTCGCGAAGAAAGTCCTCAACCTTCTCAACCTGGTCTTCGTCATCTAGGGAACTATCCTGGAGGATCTGGAGGCAATCCTCCAGGATCTCCTCCGCGACCATATCGGATTATTGAATGACCGTCAATGAAAGGCGTCGACGTTACGAAGGCGAGAGGAAGGAGGGGAGACCGGCCGGGATATTGAAGGTGTCGGGGAAACCAGCCAGATGTGGGGTAAAAGGAGGATAAAGAGTCCGCAAGGTAGTCGAGCTGTGAAGATAGGATGAAGGCGAAAATTGGACTCAAATATCGTAGTCCATTTTCCTCTTGATGGGCTCGAGTTTCACTGTATATATAGATGCGATAGGGGCGGGAGTCGAGATGGTTGTCGTCAAAGAAGAGCAATTGTTATGCGACAGGAGACAGCTTGCGATCCACGAATGCTCACATCGCATCGGGCCATGAAACAAACAAGCTGAAGGAACGAGGATAGAAAGGCTCGAAGTGCACAATAAGAAAGAGCAAGACAGAAATGGACAGCAGGCTGAAAAGCAGAAGACAGAGAAGCAGGATGGAAGATGGAGGAAGGTCAAGAGTGATGGGAGATGGGAGATGGGAGATGGGATGGGACGAGAAAGACGGTCGATAGGCTGAGAGACCCGCTCAACTCTCACTACAGCACAATCGGAGCTGAACGACACCGCGCTAGTAGCCAAAGAACAGATCTGGACCAGTCTGCCTCTATTCAGACGAGAGATGCGCTCTATACCACCAACGGCGCCCTTTGTCTCTTTATTTACTCTCCGCCTGCATCCTCAGGCCACTTCTCCGTCCCTTGGCGGTGTGCCTGAGGTTTGCGATGGAGATAAGACTCGATAACCTCCGTTGATGCATCCCAGGTACATATTGCATATGTGACAATAAAACCCGTACTCGGTGGTAGGCATATATAACCAACAATTACATCTCTTTCCTGCATTAGAATTGAAGAACTCGGGTACCTGTTTTGTAGCAGCTGTAACAACAACAGCATATTGGCAAACTGGCTGTGGCTGTGCTGGCCATTATCGTAAGTTACCATATTTCATACCAATATTTCAACCTAGTGCGTGGTACCCGGGTGTATCCTATGTATCGCCGCGTATCAGAGTTTCGGCTGGGTCTCGATCATCGCCAGTTCGTCACTGATGCTCCGCCTTGTTCCTTCATGGAGACTGCCCGCTGCTCGAAGCTCGAGCTTGTTGACATCCCAATCTCAAACCTATTCTTTCCTTTCTCTCTTCCTTCCCCTCCTCACGTCTCACTCATCACGCTCGATACTCCAAGTCGCCAATCGCGCAGCCCCCGCTCCTGGCGCCCAAGCAATTCTAGGCAACCTGAATTTCAGCTGATACCTTGTTACCACCTCATCACTTCCTCCATACATCCATGTTTCATCTCACGTTGAGGGTCATTTTTTACCCTCACTGATTGATAGACCGTCACTTCGCTCCCTTGCCGTTATTGCGCCTTATAGATCAACTTCATATACTACTCCCTGTTCTGGCAAAGGCCCAAAGCACCGACACTCCGACAGTGACGCAGTCGGCCATTCTCGCCGACCCGCCCGCAGATCTCCACACTATCATTTCATCACATCGAATCTAAACATATCTTGCCAATATGCCCGCAGATTACGCCTCTACCGCGCGGGCTCTTTCCGTTTCTACTTCTTCGTCCCGGTCGCCTTCTCCTCTCAGTGATGGTCCCCGTCCACCATGGAGTCAAGGTTCGACCGATTCTCGGAATAATGCCGGCTTCTCTGCGCGGCGACCAACGCCCGCGCCTAAGCAAGGAATCATGGCCCGGTTGAATGCAATGAACGAGCGCATAGTCGCCGCCTGGCGCAAAATGACGTTCTGGCAAAAGGTCGGCAGTGTTCTAGCTGTGATTGGCATGAACGTGTTAGGATTCGGTTTCCTATACATTACCGGCAGGGTGTTCCAATGGCTCGGCCCGGTTGCTGAGCAATGGGAACAATCAGCCCTCGTCTTCTTCCTGATGTGGCTTTGTGTATTTTTCGTCTCATTTCCTCCGCTGGTTGGATGGTCGACTTTCGGTACTGTTTCTGGTTATGTCTTTGGAGTGTGGAAGGGGTAAGTTGAAATCCTCATTTCTGCCATTATCAACTAACTCCAGACTTGATAGGTGGTTGCTTTATGCCTCGGCTACGGTGCTGGGTTCGACCTGCTCCTTCATTGCGTCCCGAACAGTCCTCTCCAAATTTGTACAACGTCTTGTTGAGCGCGACAAGCGATTTGCAGCTCTTGCGCTAACGCTGAAGTACGACGGGCTCAAGCTGCTTTGCATGATTCGCCTTTGCCCCCTGCCATATTCGATTTGCAATGGGGCAATCTCTACCTTCCCTACAGTGCAGCCCCTGATGTACGGGCTCGCCACTCTTATTATTTCACCAAAGCTACTGGTGCCGGCTTTTATTGGCAGCAGGCTCCGCATATTATATGAAAAAGGAGAAGAGATGAGCCTGGGTTCAAAACTTGTGAATATTTCCAGCATTATTGTTTCCATAGCTGTTGGGATCTTTACTGGATGGTATATCTACCAAAGGTATGATGCCATTACCACCACGTGCTTTCTAGCCCGATACTGACTTAATGATTCAGAACACTGTCCCGTGCCAAAGAATTAGAAGAGCGCGAGAGAGACGATATCCGACACTCACTCGAAGCCGACCATGCCGCGAACCGCCCACACCGTGCCTTCTCTGATGACCCCGCCGTCAATGCCGCAGCAAAAACACTTGCCCGTGATGAGGAAGAGCGCATTGGATTCAACGATTTTGATGATGATAATGTTGATCTAGACATTGACGATGAAGGCCGCCTTCCTCGAAGATCAAAATCTCCATACCGGGATGAATTCACAGATAACGAGTCAGATATTTTCCGAGACGGTGATGGGGCTGATGGCGAGACATATACTCTACACTCACACGTGCGACGTTAATACTGTTTAGTGGATGTTCGCATCATTGGTTATCTGTGTCCATATACCCTGTCCATATACCCTGTGGCCATGAGTCATACCTTGTATGACTTGGTAGATGATATGAATAATACATAGACGATCTCGAGGCATTTTGAACATTCTCAGCAAGAGCATAGGAATGTAGTATTTGTAGACGTATAGAGAGTGAGGATTTGTGGAGATTGCCGGATTGGGGGGTGCAGGCCAGTGCCAAGATCTTTCTTGCCTGTCGAACGAACGAACGAACACTGCAAGTCCATCAACCCTTTCCCATGTCCCCCCTCTCTACTGCGCCCCCAGGGTCTGTTTGCTGCGATAGCGAGCCACCCGAGTAATTATTGTCACTCCTTTGGATTTTCTCGTTTCTTCGAATCTCGGACTCTATCAGATCTACTTCCAGTCGCTTCCGCCTCGAGTGGTGCAATTTGCAAGGGTGGCTTTGCGAATCCACTGCACTACCTACAAGTAAGTCCAGCCCTGTGGCCAGATGAACTTCTATATGATCAAGAATCATTATTCCCATCCCCTTTATACGATTTTAACATAGTTTTAAGGTTTACATCACACACATCTGTCCTTCCATCCTCGCTGCCTCTCCTTTGCGACCACACAATTTTCCTGTACAGAGTGGGCCCACCATGAATGGACATGTTCAGATTTGATATCTGCATCGGGAGTCAGCGCAATTATGGACGAGATCCGTATCCTGGGCTTTTCAACATAGCTTAGTTGGTATTCACGATATCTAGGTCGAAGCTGGCTCATATGTCGTTCTCGTCGGGTCCCCGTCCCATATCCCTTGTTAGCGATGATGGAGGCTACACCTTATCTGGCGGTAGCTGCTCCATCAACTCAGATGGAGATCTTTCGTCCATATATCCCTTTAACCGCTGTCGTTAACGGTAGCGGCAATCCTCCGAAGCAATCTCATAGCAAACCGTCCAACGGATCGCACATTCAAAACGGGGTATTAAATTCACATTTGCCCCGAATCGATGGTCTTGCTCCAAGTACTCAACAGTCGGGCAATGTTCCTGACGGGACAAAGTCTGGAGATCGAAATAGTGGTTACATGACCTTGGACCTGATTGCAGAGACAAGCGGAAATACACCAAATGATTTCACCAGTACTTCCTTCCCTTCTACCTCCAGCAATGGGAAGTCTACCACCCCTTCAACCGTCGTGAACTTTCCGCCGTATTCATTATCTACGTCCACCGCACGACTAGATGAAGCTCCTGATTATACGAGATTCCGACCACGGTCGTCCATCCCAGCACGTCTTCCAATTGCGACATATGCCCAGCAGTGTGTCGCAGCAGCATATGCCTCGAGGCTAAACCCCTACACCCTTCATCACAAGGAACAAGAATCTTTACAGG
This sequence comes from Aspergillus stella-maris, assembly GCF_047715825.1. NCBI lineage: Eukaryota > Fungi > Ascomycota > Eurotiomycetes > Eurotiales > Aspergillaceae > Aspergillus > Aspergillus stella-maris. Next base: position 90,160 of record NW_027396857.1, on the reverse strand, counting down.
ATCATATGTGTCACCTTCATGTAACCGTTTACTTGAACATACGGAACGGGATTCTTCGGCTTTGGCAACGCAACCCCATGGTTAGTGTGACCAAGGAAGAAGCCTTGGGATGTGCCAAAGACTACCGTTGGATGGGTCTCGCCTCCTTCGCGTATGAATGGCTTGTGCGGAATGGATATATCAACTTTGGCTGCGTTGAGATTCCTATAGCTCCCGTTCCTCCAAAGAAGGGTCGCCGGAGAGAGGGCCCTGTGATTATTATCATTGGAGCTGGTATGGCTGGCTTAGGCTGTGCTCGGCAACTAGAGGGACTCTTTCATCACTATCGTGATAATTCTAGTTCACCTCGTGTTATCGTTCTCGAAGGTAGACGCAGAATCGGAGGACGTATATACTCACATCCGCTGCGAAGCCTCGAATCATCTACGTTGCCACCTGGCCTTGTTCCAAAGGCTGAGATGGGTGCACAAATTGTAGTTGGATTTGATCATGGCAATCCGCTAGATCAGATCATACGCGGTCAACTAGCACTTTCGTACCATTTGCTGCGAGATGTTTCGACTATATACGATATAGACGGAACACCAGTGGATGAGGTGCGAGACGCAACAGCTGAAAGCCTATATAACGATGTTCTGGATCGATCTGGAGCGTATCGACACAAATCAGTTATTCTGCCCACAGCAGAGGGCGACCGCGAACTCATCGATTCAGGTCGTGATATCTCAACGAGCGACGGAGTTACAGTGAGGCAGTATGAAGAAGCTAGGGCAGCGGGGACGATCGGACTGTTGCTTCCAGCGAAGCGTATTCGACGTGGTGTAGGCCACAAGACTGCGGATCTCAAACCAGCTGCAGCTCCTGCAGCGGATCTCAATGAAGCAGAAGAAACCCCAGCTGCTGTTGCATGTCAAGCCATGGGTTGGTCCTTGAAGAAAGGGGCGTCAGCGAATCAGAAGATCAATATGGATCCGATCGCGAAAGCGTCGGCGTTTCAGACCTTGGGTAATACGATGGATGAAGGCGTCCGTCAATACCAAGGGATGCTCCCTTTGACACCGAAGGACCTAAGGCTGATGAACTGGCACTTTGCGAACCTGGAGTATGCGAACGCTACAAATATTGGAAATCTCAGCCTTTCGGGATGGGATCAAGACATGGGAAACGAGTTCGAAGGCGAGCATTCGCAAATTATCGGAGGATACCAGCGCGTTCCTTATGGGCTATGGTCCCATCCAACGAAACTGGACGTTCGTACAAACAAGATTGTTACTCGCGTCACCTACGATACCGTCGGCGCAAACAAGCAGAAAACAGTGGTCCATTGTGCTGATGGAGACTCTATTCCGGCAGATATGGTCGTCTATACCGGTTCGTTGGGCACATTGAAGGATCGATCTGTACAGTTCTCTCCGCCTCTACCAGAATGGAAGCAAGGAGCCATCGACCGTCTTGGCTTCGGGGTGATGAACAAGGTAATTCTGGTCTTTGATCAACCCTTCTGGGACACTGAGCGAGACATGTTTGGCCTTTTACGTGAGCCTAGCAACAAGGACAGTATGGATCAAGAGGATTATGCCGCGAACCGAGGGCGCTTCTATCTGTTCTGGAACTGCATGAAGACAACTGGGCTTCCAGTCTTGATTGGTCTAATGGCTGGAGATGCCGCTCACCAAGCAGAATGCACGCCTGACGCTGAAATAATTGCAGAAATCATGAGCCAGCTACGCAATGTTTTCAAACAGGCTGCTGTGCCCGATCCTCTAGAAACCATCATCACTCGCTGGGCCAGCGACAAGTTCACCAAGGGGACTTACTCGTACGTCGCAGCGGAGGCACTCCCAGGAGATTACGATCTCATGGCCAAGCCAGTCGGGAATCTGCTCTTTGCAGGCGAGGCCACCTGCGGAACACACCCAGCGACTGTCCACGGCGCATACCTCTCGGGACTCCGCGCAGCATCCGACATAGCTAACTCGATCCTCGACCCAATCTCAATTCCGAACCCCCTTGTCCCAGAGAAGCCTAAAGCCACAGGGACAAGCTGGCAAATTGGAACGGCGGCAGGAACACCACTCGCGACCCCAACCATTCCCCTAGACAGCGGGACCAACACACCCGACACCCTAACCCAACAACACCCCACAACTTCAGCAGCAGCAGCAGCATCAACATTCGCCAGCCGCGCCGCCTACGACCAAGCCCTGCAAATTGCAATCCGTTTCGAAACTGGTCCACCCATCCCTCGCCCTGCCCGCTCAGGCCTAAACCCTTACATCCTGTACTCGCGAGACAAATGGCCCGCCGCCCGCGCCCGCTGCGACGCCTCGCACCAAGCATCGTCAAATAATCCCAACGTCAAAGCCCCTCGCGATGCTGTCCGCGCCGAGCTAGGCCAGATGTGGCGGCAGGCGTCGGACGAGGTGAAACGGCCGTACCTTGAAGAGGCTGAGGCGAATAGACGGACTAGCGCAGAGGCTACGGCTAAGTGGAAACTCGAGACCGCGGATTGGGAGCGAAAAGCCAAGACGGTGAGGAAGCGCTGGCGCGAGGACAATCCGTTTGAGAAGTGGGTTACGGCGCAGGTTGGTGCTCATGATGAAGATGGAGATGGAGATGGGGTGCCACCGGCGAAGAGGGCGAACCTTGGTCCTGGCAATAGCAATGGCAATGGCAATGGCAACCCAGCATCAACCGAATATCTTTCACATATTGCACCTCACCCGAGCATTAACCACTTGGAACCAAGACCAACACCCAGCTCTGACATGACGCCGTCTGCTCTGCCGAACGTCGTCGGGGATACAGGTACCTCGCACCAAGGCAATTCTTCTACATATACTGTCCCCAATGGCGGGGCACCATTAGAAGCGCAGACTGAGGTGTTGACATCTCAAATAGTAAACCCAGGTCTCCCCGATGGCGTTGCACATCATATCGTGGACGCGGGCTCGGCACCACCATCAACACAGCACCCATCCTCTTCTTCGAATCTTCAAGATACTGGTCTAAGCCTGGGACCGTCACAAGCGCCTAAACAACATGAACAAGGATATGGGCACGTCAGTGCTCAATAACGGGTTATCCAGCGATGACAATAATATTGACATTGCACGGTTGAAGACTATATTCGTGAAGTGCATAGTACCTTTACATCTTTTACTGTATTTTACATGACAAAATACGAAAGGTAGATAGACTCCTTGAAGATCTCATGGAAGAAAATAATTCTATCACGTTCTATTCTATATACAAAACGCACCGATCTGTAATGCAGTAATTATGATTCATTATGCATCACCGATGTAAACCAATAACAGGAAAATGAAAAGCGCTGAGGTCTAGAAAGAAATCCGGAAATAGAGACAATAGATATCATGTATGATGGTCTAGATGTAAGTGAGGTTCGGAAGCCTCAATTATGGTTGAGCGAAAACGTAGGAGAACGGAGGAAAAGGTATTTAGAGAGCGGGGTTGGCGTGAGCAGGCTCGATGGGTTCGGAGGTCTCGTTCTCACCAATGTACCGCTCAGCCTCGAGGGCAGCGATACAGCCGGATCCGGCGCTGGTGATGGCCTGGCGGTAACGCTTGTCCTGGACGTCACCGCAAGCAAAGACACCCTCGCGGGAAGTCATGCTGGTGCCAGGGACGGTGGCGACGTAGCCGTCCTCGTCGAGGTTGATCTGGCCCTTAATGAGGGCGGTGGCGGGGTCGTGGCCAACGGCGTAGAAGAGACCGTTGGCGTCGACGACCTCCTCCTCGCCGGTGGAGACGTTCTTGACGCGGATGTGGGTCATCAGACCGTTGGGCTTCTCCTCACCGAGGATCTCGGTGGCGACGGAGTTAAAGCGGACGGTGACCTTGGGGTGGGCGAGAAGGCGGCTAGCCATGGCCTTGCTGGCACGGAGCTTGTCGCGACGGACGAGCACGGTGACACTGCTGCCGTACTTGGCGAGGAACATGGCCTCTTCAGCAGCGGAGTCACCGCCACCAATGACGAAGAGGGGCTTGTTGCGGAAGATGGGCACAGCACCGTCGCAGACGGCGCAGGCGGAGATACCGTTCTGCCAGAACTTCTCCTCACCGGGCAGGCCAAGACGGCGGGCGTTGGCACCGGTAGCAATGATGACAGCGTCGGCAGTGCGGGCGGGCTCGTTGTCGGGGCCGTCGTTCCACTCAGTCCAGAGCTTGAAAGGCTTTTGTGAAAGGTCAACGCGAGAGATGGTCTCGGTGATCACCTCTGTGCCGAATCGGATAGATTGCTTGCGCATGTTGTCCATGAGCTCTGAGCCGCCAATGCCGTCGGGGAAACCGGGAAAGTTCTCGACATCGGTGGTGGTAGTAAGCTGGCCACCGGCAGCGGTGCCGTTGGCGAGCATACCCTCATAAAGGACAGGCTTGAGTTCCGCCCGAGAGAGGTAGATGGCAGCGGTGTGAGCGGCGGGGCCGGAGCCAATGACTACAGAAATTAGTCAATCTTTCTTGTATCGGCGAGATGATGCTTCTCGCATGGTGGCAAGAGAGCAATGAGCACATACTGACTACTGGTGTATGAACCATTCTGGAAGATGAATTGACGCGCAGCGGCGTCGAGAACGAATTCGATAGAACTGACGGCGACGAAGGCGGGTTCTGGCGATGCGACGTAAAAGCAGCAGCAGTAAACCCTAAGGAGGACCTGAGAGAAGAAAAGCGAAGTCTTCGAAAGGTTGAGGAAAACAGATTGGCGGTTTGAAAGATGAAAGACTGGAATGGAAGTCGGAGGGGGGCTTTTAATTAGGCACGAGGGGCAAAGGGTGGGGACTTGGAAAGCAGCACGACAGTGACAGAGGCAGCAAAAGATGGGCTGGACGATCAGGCTTAGCTAAGAAGAAGAGTCTTCTGGACGAAGATCAGATAAGAAAAGCGATTGAGAAGCGAGAACGCAGATTGAGCCTTGATCTCTAAGCAGGGGCAGTGGCTTCTCTTGCTTCCGAACAAATTCCGCCAGAAAAAAAAGGTGCTCAGGTCACGTGCCAGGCCGAGACCGCGGCTGATTATCAAGATGATCTCGTCACTCTTCCTCCCTCTACACCGACAAGGTACGTCCGTTACTCATGCCTCCAGCTCCAGATCCCCCGCCGTCCAGTCCGACGCAAACTAATTCTCGTTATTATTATATATCAACCATGCGTCCAGACTATGGCGACTTACATTCCACGCATCAATCTTCAAAATCGAGGAATCGTTCCCCGAGTAGATGTTGGTCAACCTTCCGATCGCTACCCCGGATTATTAACCTTCTGATCTCACCACTCGGTTGTTGATCGCAAACTCACCCAGAACACTGTTCAACCAGTAATAGTCTTCATGCCCGGTTTCGAACATCAGCCGCAGGTGCAAATTCCCCGACGGAGCTTTTGGCCCAGATGTCTGGATAAAGATGTCTGCGCCATCATCCGTGCGTAGGTTATACCTTGTGTCGGCAGAGAAGATCCCGGTCTTGGGATCAACGGTGCCCCAGTCGGCACCGAGGTCGAGGATTTCGCCTGCAGCAATATTAATGTCAATGATATCAGGTAGGTGTAGTAGTGTGTAGTAGTTTGCATACCAGACAGCCTTGGTCCCGTAAAATTTCCGCCGACAATGGGTATAGCCCGCCGAGTGCCCTTGGGCCCGTCTTCGTTCATTAGGGTGCCCCTGCAGTAGACATATGCTGTGTAGAGGTATGACAGCTCAGGGGCTGGAAGGTCTTCAGCTGCGAGTGCCGGTGATAGAGTCTGGAATGCCAGTGCCGTCAAGGCAAAGTCACGAATTCTAGAGAACATGTTGCAAATATATATATATATATAAGCACGAAGTTGAACAGGAACATGCAGTTTCAGAACGAGAGCAATTCCCTTCAACTCCATTGAAAATGTCTGGTATTTATACTTGCAATCCTAGACCTTATTTCACGGCTAATGCATCATGCCCCGTGGGGAAGCTCGAGCATACATTGCCATCGGCGTAGGATACATATAGCATCATAGGCCCATCATCTCCTCACGCTATATTCCTGGTTTGCGACGATACTTGCCAGGATAGGAAACATGCCCATAACCTCCAATGATCAGACTCGAGTAACAGCCGGTGTTGCGATTGCCGTGCACAGTTCGGCAAGACAAAATATTGGACTACCGGTTGAGCTTTATAGATCCGAGGTGCAGCTTGTTGGAGTAAGTTACCTACGCAGGGCGTTTAAGATTGTCGAGTAAATTTGCAAACATAATCCAAAATCGAAAGACCCCCTCCAATAATTTGCAGCTATATACACACGCGCAGGTCATAGCGATCATCATTCGTAAATCATCTCTAAGTACAAATCAAGCAAAGTCATAAGAACAAGGAAACATTAAGGTATTTATGTAGGTCAGTATGTACTTTTTCGCTTTCTTCCACTCAAGACCGTCCAAACCACTTCTTGATGCTTGAGCTGCGCTTGACATTAGGTCTGGCTTCTTGTTCCGGACCCAGGAAAAGCTCGGAATCGTCTTCATCATCATCATCGTCGTACTCGTAACTTAGGCGTTGAGGAGCGGGGGTTGATACTGGTCGACCGGTAGCCATAGGGCGAACTGGAGGCGCTCGTTCTTGAGCAGCTGGGACAACAGGTTCATCCTCATCGCTATATTCATCCTCGTCTTCTTCGGCGTCTCTGTCTCCGTCTCTGTCCTCGTCAAGGGAAGGCTTGCTCGACGCGTTACGTCTAACGCCGAGCCACTTCCGCCAACCCTTTGTGACTGGCGCCGCGGGGGGATCGTACTCTGAGCCTTCGAACCAAAGCGCCGGTATAAGGAGTTTATACGGCGTTGTGATACCGGAGGGATCCTTGGGGTTGAGCTCAAGGTTCAGCGTGACGGCAAGCCCGCCCTCAAGGTTGACAAATGCCCCCATGCCATCGTCTACGCGTTTTGATGCCCTCTTCGAAGACTTCAAGCTAAGGTTCGTGGGGCGACGGAGGAATGGACCAGGTCGGAAGTCGGCGTCTCCTTGGGGTGGGAAGTAGGAGTCACCGGTTCCGGCTTGCGGGAGAGCGCTGTCCATACTCATTCGGCGCTCTGGGGGAACGCGGTCCAGGTTGAATTCTCTTGTGGGCGGTCGACCCTTACCCGAGAGCCGTCGGAGAAGGCCACCTTGTGGCCTTTCTGATCGGTCTCCGCGACCTAATGAGAGTGTTCTTTGAAGCATGTTAGGGCGCGGTTCATTAGAAGGAGCGGGGGATTCGGATTGTGGAGTTGCGGGTGGTGTTGTGCCTATACTCTGTTAGATGGATAGAAAGGTAACTGGAGTGTTAAACATACCAGGCTCATACAAGCGTATAGAGCACCAGTTGCGTCGAGGTAGCAGACGCTTGTTGTTTCGCTGTTTGTTGTTGACATCCTGAGAGAAGATAGGGATCATGTCTTCGTCAGTATTACTGTCCATATGGTGAACTTGGTTTCGGCGATTGAGTGTGTCGGAAATCATCTCAGTGGTTGGAGCGTCTGCAATTCCGGACGAGATGATGTTAGGCATGTACCGGTAGTCCTTGTCCTTGCCAATATTGAGGGTTGGGTTGGAATAGAATTGCCCGACCGCAGCAAGATGAACATCGCCACTGTACGACAATCAGTATGCATATACAACCAAGCGATGGTGCTTTCGTACCTCAGAATAGTGACACGAATTGATTTCTCAGCCGCAAGGTCCTGTAAGTCTTCTATCAAGTACTTTCGCTCCGACTTGTGTTGCTTTGCTGTCCAGTGGTCGTCGAATATTTCAACCTTCGCGCCGTGTCTGTTGACCAAGCCACCAAAAAGCCCGGCCTTCCCGAGAGATTGCCGGCTGTTCAATATATTTTTTACCATGGCCTATAACAGAGTGAGCGACGGCGCAATGCCAGAGACTGTGTGGACTTACCACTCGAGGGTATGCAAGCGGAATGCTTGTTAGCACGATCAAGTGCTTTGTCTCGCCTCTGACAATCTCGCGGTGACAGCGGTCCCAGATTAGATCGGAAGTGCGCTCACTTATGATCTCATCGCACTATTAACCTGGTCAGCATGGCCAATTTCAGGAAAGCCAGAGCAAAGCCTACCATCCGCTCAGTCCTGCAGTCAAGTCCCAGGAAGGACATTCCATTGCCAAAAGACATGAACAAGCTACGACTGCGCTGGTTGATGTATGGCCCAGGCTCGGGTCCAAGAATCCAACTAGGCTCATCGGCTTCAGTCTCTTCTGGCACGCTATGATGCTGGAATAGTAAGTAGTACTTGAACGCAAGATTCCCAAGACCCGAGATTACAGCGGAGCTCATGAACTCGTCTGGGTAAGATCCGAAACCCTCGAGAATCTCATGGTCATTCCACATATTCACCATTGGTATCTGAGAGTTGGCGAGTGAAAAGAGGCCTTGTGAGAACCAACTAGAGTAACTTTCCAGGTATCCATTCTCTAGTTCGTTCTTGAACTCAGGATTGAGTGGCGTTTCGTACTTTTCGCTGGCATCTTTGATTTTGAGCCATTCCTGGAAATGAATGGAGTTTGAGGTGACCTTGTCGTTGAAAATTTGATCTCCGCCACCGACCATGACATGAAATGGTCGGGTCTGGTGTTCATTGAGGACATCTCGCCATAAGGGATCCGGACCGCAGAGCTTGTCGGAGTCCACCCCTGGAGTAAACCCATTGCCTGAATGGTACATGACATTCATCGATTGCCCCCGAGCTGGCACCCAAAATCCAAGGGCAGGGCCTTGGTTTAGACGATATGCGATCCGTTTCTGCTTTTCACTCAACTCGATCTCCAGATTGAACCTCCAAAACGTAACGTCTCTGCCTGGGTCTGCATACAGACGGAAACCAGGGATTTCTTTGTACATACCAACCGTTTCCCCGTCCGTCGAGTGTATTCTGTTGGCAGGGATCGGCTGCTTGTATCCGTAGTCAATGGCACTCGGAGACATCTCATAAATTCCATCATCATTCTCAACGGAGGATAGATCAAGCTGCTCCTCAGTGTGGTCCACGGGTTTGACGTAAAGTGGGCGACCATCTCGGCCCAGCTTCATCAACCCAGCTGTCGGATCAATATACTCGGGTGCTAGCTGTACTCCCTCGCTGTTGATTTGTACGGGCGGCGGGGGAAGAAGATCCATTGGTTGAGAAAACAGCCTTAGTGTTGGCACTGGCTCATACGATGAGATCGAGTCTTTGGTGACAATCAGAATACTGCCCCTCCAAATCTCCTTGTCATACGGCCCATTGGGTCCATCAATTCGTGTTCGTTTCAACCCTGAATAGCGAAGTAAAGGTCCGCTTTTGAGGAAAATCAGTGGCTGGAAGCGTTTGTGAGCTGTTAAAACGATTCGATGTCAGCGATTCAACATGAAAATAAACTTGACGTGACAACTTACAAGCTGGCTTTTGAACAGGTGCTTTCTGGTATTCTTTCGGCAATGCCCTACTCTTCCGACGGTCACGGGCACCTGCTTCCCACCAGGCTTTGTTTCTATCCACATCTTGTGCCTGTAATTCAAAATCAGATACGCCAAGCCTCAGAGTGGGCGCAATCTTCCATTCTGACAGCGGCGGTGGTGTTGGCGGGGGCACATTGAATGAAACAGTATGGCGCTTGGATTTGGTTTGCGAGCGCTGGATGCTTTCCTCGCTTCCAGGTATAATGGACTCTCCGCTATCTTGTATTTCGTGAGGAGCAGGTATTTTGTCCGCTACAGGCGTGATAGCTGGTGAGTCGGCCGGCGACTCACTTCTTCTGGTCTTCTGAGTGTTGATGGCGGGCAAAGGGGCTCTCGTCTTCGCAACAGCAGGAGGTTGGTCAGCCATCGAAGCTCTATGTTGAGCTGGGGGGCCGCTTTGCTCGGGCCGAGGTACTGTAGGGATCTGAGATGATAGTGATCGACGATTTTGGCTGGGGGCTTGGTGCGGCTCTCGCATGGGCATGGGCATACGAGGCTCTTCCGGCTGGTGATTAATCGAAACCGATCGTCGAGGGACGCTACCTCCTTTAACACCTTTCATAGCAGGAGGCTTGTTGCTTGCGTACTGAGACTCTAATAGCGGACTCGCCATAGGGTCATGGAGTGTCGGTGCCCTGGCACGAGAGGTGTTGGGTCTCGCAGGCTCTGGTCGCTCCATTGCAGCGATGCTGCCCTGCCTTTCAGATTGTCCATTTTCTTGCGGCTTTGGCTCCTTTCGTGACGGTCGCCAAGAAGGAAACTCACTTCCGTGTGCAGATTGTTGAGGGACTGCCCGGGTGTTGCTTTTTCGAGCCTCCGAAGCAGGGGAGACTACGGGCTTTGCGGATTCGGCGGCCATCCGCTCTCTCAACTTTCGCTCAGCTTCCAAAGCACGGGCTCTCTTTTCTTCTTTGCTGATTCCACCAAGCGCTACCTCGAGCTTTTGTAGCGGAGATCGATTGTAGGCCCAGTCATGCTGCTCGCCTGACGACTTCACCGTGTCAGATCGACTCAGGCGCGGCGTCTGATCTTGTGAAGTTGAAGTAGCATGGCTACCATATGATGCCGAAGGATCTGTTAAGCATCCCGTCAGTAGATTTCTCAAGCGCCATTGAAGATACTCGCTCAGCTCGCTGAAAACAAAGTCTACGCCGGAGGGAAATGTACCTGGAATTGCTGGCTCGGCTGCCATGGCACCGGTTACTCGTGCAGCTGTGTCCTATATATGAATCCTGACTGATCAAGTCCCAGAGGTTTTGCTGGAGAATTCGTGGGTGAAGCTTCGATTCAATATAATTGACCGCGGCTGCCTAACACCGCAGTGAGAGGTTGTTGCGCGGAACTGGAGGATTAATCAAAATGTAATCCGTGGATGCAATTGCCTAAACCGCCATGTCCTCGATACAGAGGTTCCAATACCGTTGTCTCGACACACCGGGTCGGGGAGAAATAGACGTAGATTCAGTGGTTGTGCGAGGCTGCGGGTGTAATCTAGTAGTCGGAGTATATGCAAGCAGCGCAGCCGAATGATTATGAATGGAGATTCGGCGACAGTATCCAGCCAAATGGAAAGAACGCAGTCAAAGGGTATAGCCTGAAAAAACGGATTACTGAGAAAGAGAATGGAGAAATTGTCGATGGGATTTAACAGAGATGACGCTGAGCTGCATTATTGCAAGAGTGGCTGGGCCCAGCCTCCTCGTCTGTTGCTGCAGCTTGCGGGGCTGCACGACAGGTGAAATGCCAACCAGACACCTTCGATCTGTCTGCTTTGATCTTGCTCTTGTTTCATGTGGCCGAGCAAGCCAATGCTTTTGCAAGCGAACTGCCGAGTATCTGAGGTATCTGGTGTATACTTGTGCATTTGCTGGTATTACCCTGTCGCGGGGATTCGGTATATTTTTATTTATGGTGCAAACTGAAAGGATTAAATTCTCATAAGATGATATGACTGATCTATATAAGAGACAAATAGAAGATATAGCATGGTACAATATGCATTATCCGAAGTCGAGTCTTGTACCAGCAAACAGTGGCAGCGAAAGCATATTGTTTCCCGGATTGCGCGATAAGTCCGCCCGGTGGCCACATCTCCACTATAGCCGTGTATGCCTTACTATTCAGGCACATAAGGCTGTTCCCGCCCAGCGTTCAGGAGGCGATCAGTGCCTCAGGTCCCCAGTCTCACCAGAAGAATAACTAGTCCTCCTCCAGGCACGGTCATTTCACTGCCGCTCCCAATTCATAACTCTCTCAGCTCTCTGGGGATTTCTTCTTTCTTTGTTCTATTCTTGCCATTGTCATTTCTATCTGTGGCCAAATAGACGGCGCTTTCTTTCGTTCAACTTTGGGGCCACGTCGTTTCTGCTATTCCATTTTCTTCACTCGCCGTGCTCCGATGTCAGCCTATTAGTTGTCCTCATCTCGCTCAATCTAAGCAGGAGTTCTGTTGTTCTCCCTCCACTCCTCTCCTGCCTTCGCTACCTTCGCCATGCGTTTGACTAGTGCAGCGGCAGCCTTGGGCTTGTTCTGCGCCGCTACCGCTTCCCTCCACTCTCGCCGTTCTTACGAAACTCGTGACTATTTCGCCCTTCACCTCGACGCCGCATCCTCCCCCTCGGATATTGCTCAACGGCTTGGTGCTCGCCATGAAGGTCAGGTAGGAGAGCTGGACGGCCACCATACCTTCTCTTTGCCGAGGGAAAATGGCGCGGATGTCGATGCGCTTCTGGAGGACCTACATGTCAGGAGAAAGTTGCGACGCCGCGGCGCCGACAACGCTGGGCTCGATAAGAGAAATGAAGACCTCGACGGCATTCTATGGTCTCAAAAACTTGCACCAAAGCAGCGTCTAGTGAAGCGGACGCCGCCTCTGGAGCAGCTCACCAAAGACCTTCCCCGCCGCGAAGAGAACGTCGAGGCCGTTCAAGCCCGCAGCAAGCTTGTCTCGACCCTTGGGATCGAAGATCCCATCTTTGAATCCCAATGGCATTTGTTCAACACCGAGCAAGTGGGCCATGACTTGAACGTGTCAGGAATCTGGCTGGAGGGCATTACCGGCAAGGGTGCGACGACGGCTGTCGTCGACGATGGCTTGGACATGTATAGCAACGATCTCAGCCCGAACTACTTTGCTGAGGGCTCGTACGATTTCAATGACCATAGTCCGGAACCGAGGCCCCGCCTGCGCGACGATAGGCACGGAACCCGGTGCGCTGGAGAGATCGCAGCCGCGAGGAACGATGTTTGCGGTGTCGGTATCGCATACGATAGCAAAGTTGCCGGAATCCGCATTCTGTCTGGAGCCATTGATGACACCGATGAGGCTAGCGCCATCAACTATGCTTATCAGGATAACGATATTTACTCATGCTCTTGGGGGCCCCCTGATGATGGTCGTACTATGGAAGCCCCTGGCATCCTCATCAAGAAGGCAATTGTCAACGGCGTCCAGAAGGGCCGGGATAGTAAGGGATCAATCTTCGTCTTCGCAGCTGGAAATGGCGCGTCGGCCGGGGACAACTGCAACTTCGACGGCTATACCAACAGCATCTACAGTATAACCGTCGGAGCTATTGACCGTGAAGGCAACCATCCATCATACTCAGAGTCCTGCTCAGCTCAGCTGGTGGTCGCCTACAGCAGTGGTGGAACTGATTCCATTCATACCACCGACGTTGGTACGGACAAGTGCTATTCCTCTCACGGTGGAACTTCTGCCGCGGGACCCATGGTTGTGGGTGCTATGGCTCTTGTTCTGAGTGTCCGTCCGGAAATCACATGGCGTGATGCCCAGTATCTCATGGTCGAGACTTCAATTCCAGTTCATGAAGACGATGGAAGCTGGCAAGTTACGAAGTCCGGAAGAAAATTCAGTCACGATTGGGGTTTCGGAAAGCTTGATACATACAGCCTCGTGCAGCGAGCCAAGACCTGGGAACTGGTGAAGCCACAGGCATGGTACCACTCGCCGTGGCTGAGAGTCCAGCATGAAGTTCCGCAGGGCGACAAGGGCGTTGCTTCATCCTGGGAAGTGAGCGAGAAGGTGATGAAGGACGCCAACATTGCTAGACTGGAGCATGTTACTGTCACTATGAACGTCAACCATACCCGCCGTGGCGATCTTAGTGTAGAACTGCGAAGTCCCGATAATGTGACCAGCCACCTCAGCACTCCAAGAGTGCATGATGATGCTGAGGTTGGATACGTTGACTGGACATTCATGACCGTCGCTCACTGGTAAGCATCCCCAATCAAACAGTTTCTGAGCAGCGCTAACTTTCAGTCAGGGGCGAATCGGGTGTTGGCACCTGGACTGTCATCGTCAAAGACTCGACCGTTAATGACAACGTTGGCGAATTCCTCGACTGGCGACTGAACTTCTGGGGCGAGGCCGTCGATGGATCAAAGCAGAAGTTGCACCCACTTCCGGATGAGCACGACGACGATCATACCATTGAGGATTCTATCGTCGTTACAACCACCGTGGAACCTGCTCCGACCCAAACGGATCCTCCAAGTGCTCCCTCCCACACCGTTGACCGTCCTGTCAACGTCAAGCCTACTCCAGCGGATTCTGAAACATCCACTGAATCTCCTACCCCTACACCTTCTCCTGTCTCCGACAGCTTCCTTCCTTCTTTCTTCCCGACATTCGGTGCTTCCAAGCACACACAAGTATGGATCTACGCCGCGATCAGTTCAATTATTATTTTCTGCATCGGTCTCGGAGTTTACTTCCACGTCCAGCGACGCAGACGCCTCCGCAATGACCGTGACGACTACGACTTCGAGATGATCGAGGATGAGGATGAGACCAAGGCCATGAATGGGACATCTCGCCGTCGCGGTGGTGAACTTTACAATGCCTTTGCCGGCGAAAGCGAGGAAGAGCCTCTGTTCAGTGACGAGGATGATGATGACGAGCCATACCGAGACCAAACAGGTGCTGAGCCGAGGCGAAGCACCAGCGCTAATGATACCCGAAGAAGCGACTAGATCAGTCGTGATTGTATCTATATATTCCATCCTTATTTTTTATTCCCTTGCACCTCCCCCTATTGCCCGTGTTTCTGTCCGTTATTGCTATTCTTGGATTTATTGCATTGCTCAGATCGGCGCCACGTCCGAAACAAATGAACAGACTGTACATATGAATACAAACCACCGCTGGGAAACCCAGAAGCGGTTGCAAGCTGGAAATAGATACGATGATGTGATTCAAATGAATTCTCAACGCAACTTAATAGGATGCAAGAATACATACTAGAGACCGTAGATTGCTGGCGGCTGACTGTTTACTCCGTGGTGGGTCTTGGCAATGACGCTGTGCACTCCCCAATTGATCAACTTCACCTCCGCAACTCCCCACGACTTGACAATTCCGACCAGCCTCCTCACCATCAGCTCTTTTTTAAAGTTTCTTTCGAGCTGAACATTTGTCCTTGCTATTATTGCTCTCTCTGTATATCCGCTTGGTGTAGCTTCGTCCATATCGTCACCCACACAGTGTCTCTCGTTGTTCCCCGCCATGGATCACGACGACTTCGACAGCGTCTCGTGGCGCCATGGGCCGGACAGCGATGTTTCTCGTCCCACAACCTCCGGAACCGATACTGAAGAATCCCCTGAAACTCGTCACGATCCCAATGGTAAGCGAAGGATGAGCTCGGCAAGTGAGATTCCCCAAGCGGGGCCACATGCGGATGCCTTAGACCTCGCGGGCATCGGAGATGGATTTCTAGAGTGTCGGGTCGATACGCCGATGAAGGAGAATGACGGTACCAAGGATGCATACATTTCATACCTTGTTTCTACGCACGTAAGTACTCTGACGTCGACCAGACGAAGATATATACTATATTGCGCTGCCTAGCGAGAAGATGAAGCAAATGCTAACGCGATAGCTACCAGACGGACTTCAAGTCTTTCCAGAAATCGGAGTTCACTGTGCGCAGACGATTTACAGACTTTTTCTTCCTCTACAAGACGCTTTACCGGGAATACCCTGCGTGTGCGGTGCCGCCACTGCCAGATAAGCACAAGATGGAATACGTTCGTGGAGACAGGTTCGGGCCGGAGTTTACCACGCGGAGAGCGTGGTCACTACATCGCTTTCTGAAACGCTTAACACTGCATCCGGTTTTACGGAGGGCTCCTCTGCTCGCTATCTTTTTGGAATCGCCTGACTGGAACTCTCACATGCGAGTGCGCTCGTCGCGGACCTCGACCGGTGGGTCGGATGGCGGCGGAACGGGGATATTTGATAACTTCACCGACACTTTCGTGAATGCCTTTACCAAGGTTCATAAGCCGGATCGTCGATTCATCGAGGTGCGGGAAAAGGCAGACAAGCTGGACGAGGATCTGAACCATGTTGAGAAGATAGTAGCGCGAGTTGCACGACGGGAGTCCGATTTGGAAACAGACTATAACGAGCTAGCGACTCAGTTCCGCAAGCTTGTCCCACTTGAGCCAGATGTCGAGGTACCGCTACAAGTCTTCGCCGCCTCTGTCGAAGAGACCGCGCGGGGAATCAAGAACCTCAAGGACCACACGGACCAAAATTATCTCGGCTCGCTACGTGACATGGAAGCTTATATCCTATCTGTCAAATCACTCCTGAAAACACGCGAACAGAAGCAGCTCGACTTTGAAGCACTAGTCGACTACCGCAACAAAGCAGTGGCAGAGCGAGACTCTCTCGCCAACAACCCCTCCTCATACTACGCCTCCAACCCCCTCACCTCATCCCCAGCCTCCTTTATCCGCTCAAAGATGGAAGATATGCGTGGAGTCGATCACGAACAATCACGGCGCGAGCGAATGCGCAAACTCGAGATTCGGATTGAGGAGCTGACGAGAGAGGTGGAATCCGCCAAGACAACCTCGGAGATGTTTGATGAAGAGGTCGTGCGTGAGGTTGCGGACTTTGAGCGGATTAAGGCTATTGAGTTCCGCGACTCTATGGGCGATTTGGCAGAGCAGCATATTGAGTTTTATCAGGGGGTGTTGAATACCTGGGAGCGATTCGTGGCTGAGATGGAGGAGGGGCTAGACGACAATTACGATAACTCTCACTCTGGTGAAGCTGGAAACAGGTAGATGGTCAAGCTGAGGCCCCAAACCTTGCCGAGGCTCTCTGTGCATCATCATCAACCATAATCATGCTCCATATCCTCTATTTCTCATGTCTCCCTAATTATTACCTTACCTTTGGAGAGCACGATCCCGGTCTACCATGCTACACTACTCTACGCTATGATCCTTTACGACGTCTTGTACCTACATCCATACTAGCTTCATTCCAGATTCTTTCTTCATTGCCACTCACTACCGACTACCTCTCTAGTACTCCCGCACATCTAAGTCATCTCTGGTCCATCCTTGTCTGTCACAATAGCCGCGGGTGGCTGTTCCGAGCTCCCAATACATACCCGCCCATCCAACCTCAAAGCAACTCAAATTCTCTCCATAACTCTCTGATTCTCCGCACACTCAAAGTCAATCGGGCTGGGATCGCCCCTAGGATCTGATATCGCGGGGTTCAGGGCGCGGCGGACCCATTGCTTCAATCCCAGCAGAGTAAGTATAAGTGCAAGTACAAGTATAAGCATAAGCATTCGTGGGTATGCGGTGTGACAAGACGCTATGCTTCCTACATTTCATAGATAGAGGGTATATAGCGGGGAGCAGAACTACAACCAAAGTGAAAGACTAGAATTAGGGAAGAGAGGCGTCTCACCTCACGGTATATCTGCTTCGGCGTCTTGGTCTTCTTTGTCTCTGGTCCCGTTGATCCAGTTCCAGTCCCGGTTGCGGCTTCTGCAGCTAGAGCTGCGGCTTCTTCATCCGCCATGTACTGCGAGTAGGCCTCCTGGTCGTAGTTCACGGTATAGGGCCCCGGGCCCTGTGGGTTATGCGCGAAGTTGGCGCCTAGGCCGGGGTAGAGGGGTTGTTGTGCTTGTGACTGTGATGAGGTTGGTGCTGAGATTGAGGCTGAGGTTGAGGCTGAGGCTGGATTGGATTTGGATGGGTTTTGGGGATTAGAGGTCCCGGCGCCTGAGAGTGAAGGATTGCTGTTTGTGTTGGATGTCATGGTTTAGATGTTGGATGTTGTTGCCTAGATGATGTTCTTTGTTTCAGGTGGGGGGAAGAGTGGACGTGGAGCTGGGAGGTGAGGTATCGCAGGGTTTAAGGTACACAAGATGAACAATGAGGTAGGCAGTGCAGGCAGCTACTGGACAAGCTACTACTAAGAAGGGAAGTAGTTAGGAAGTGCAGTGGGCATGCCAGGCTATATCTATGGGCCAGGCACCTACTCCATCGTCGCCGCCGCCGCCGAACATCCATTATCCGAACCTGGAAGCGGCGACAGCATGGCATGTAGCTGGATAAGCATAGAGTTGCTTATTCCGCACGGCAACGAAGATCACTGCGCAATCCGCAGCGCAACCTTATGAAACTTGGGGATTCTAGGAGATGCGCAGAGCGAATGATGGGTTGATACGGGCGTGGCGCAGCGACTCCTGCGTCATACCGGCGGTGGCAGTGTGCCGGAATGCAGTCAGTCAGTTAGCCTGTGGCCTTTTGGGGGGTTCGAGATATGCAGGATGAGCTATAATTAGGGCGGGCTTTATTTTCGCTTGTTTTCTGGTTTGTTTAGTGTGCATAGCCATGCGCTGATTGTTCGTCGTCTGCTGTACTACCGTTACTGCTGTGGCTCGATAGAGGGTGATGAACGGTAAGACCGTGACAAGAATGGCGGGAGTATAGGTCGCAGGGGGGCCGGAGCGTTATTTATGAGCCTAGGTGGGTTCCTGTCACTGAGCAATGAAGCTATTTTCAGCGTGCCATTGCACCTGGTACTTGGGAACGTGGGACCAGGCTGACGGGGCGCCATCTAAGCCTAGGCAAGGCTGTCTATACTTAGTTTGCCCATGTGTGTCCTGCCGCAGCGCTCTTGGACACGTATCAACGCGATATCTTCCAGCGGGCAAGGGCCTTCTCTCCATCGGCCTAGGCGCGTCGGTGCATCCGAGCTGTTCGGCTGGCCACGGTAAGGGCAATCAAAGACACAACCCCGAAGCTGTAGGGCAAGATGACCTAAATTCTCAGCATAGTTCGCAGGACACTGAGCTAAGGCACTAAAAAAAGCAGCCCATAAGAACGAGTCTTGCACCACATGGATGTCAGTAGTAATTGTAGGTGAGTTGTGCACGGCTCTCCGGAGGACGGAGGACTGTTTGCCGTGTTTGCACCCATCTTATGATCGGCCAAGCAGGAAATCATGCTCCAGGAACCCTGGCTTTGAACCTCAACAACTACCTCACGATGCGGCCAATTGCAGCTTCGGCCTTGCGGCCATACATTTGCCCATCGTGTCGAACGGGGCGCGTCCTGAATAAGCGCAGATTTGGGTCGAAGCTCGCACCTGTGACGGACATTTACGATGTCGTTTGCGTCGGAGGGGGTCCTGCTGGTTTGGCCCTTCTTGCTGCTCTTCGTATGCATTTCTTCTCCAAATCTTCACTGTTGTTGGTCATTTTGATCCAATATGCTGACGCCATTGTTCAGGTGCATCACCCGCAACATCCAAGTTGAAAGTCGCCCTGGTGGAATCACAAGACCTCGACAAAGCGCGCTCCTGGAAGCTCGACCCGCAACAGTTCTCCAACCGAGTCAGCAGTCTTACGCCGTCATCCGTGTCGTTTTTGCAGAAGATCGGGGCTTGGGATCATTTGGATGTCACGCGAACGCAACCATACCAGGGCATGGAGGTGTGGGATGGAGAGACAGGGTCCAAAATCACATTCGACCGGTCCGCCGAAACCTCGCCATTTGAAGACCTTCGTACCGTCGCGACGATGACGGAGAATTCCAATCTAGTACACGCCCTTCTTTCGCGTATCACTGCCTCCGGAGATGAGAACCTGTCCATATTCTCGAAGTCCACTGTATCCTCCATTGAGAACGGTGCTGCGGAGGGGCTAAATGGAGCAGATCTCTCGGCATGGCCGGTATTGTCCATTGCACCAGCTGGAGCATCTGAGTCTGGTGCTGCGCCCTCTAGAATCGCGGCAAGACTTCTCGTCGGGGCGGACGGTATTAACAGCCCCGTTCGTCGGTACGCCGACATCTCGACAGACGGCTGGGATTACCAGCGCCACGGAGTCGTCGCAACTCTGTCTCTCGCTGATCAGATTCCTGCACCCTTCCCCAGCGGCACAAGAACAGCGTACCAGCGCTTCCTGCCATCTCTCGGTGGTCCCATTGCCCTGCTCCCGCTCCCAAACAACAACGCCACCCTCGTCTGGTCCACGACCCCCGAAAATGCCGCATACCTCAAGTCTCTCAGCCCGAAGTCATTCATCGCAATGGTCAATGCCGCCTTCCGCCTTTCCATGCCCGACCTCCAATACATGATCCGTATGGAGCGCCCATCTCCTTCAGTCACAAACCTCGAGGAAGACTCGCACGAGAGCGAGCTCACCTGGCGTCTCCAACACACCCCTGCCGTTCCACACCTCCCACCAATGGTCACAGGGCTCCAAGAAGGCACTGTTGCTTCGTTCCCTCTCCGGTTTCGCCACGCCTCAACGTACATCTCCCCCCGCGTCGCCCTCGTCGGCGACGCAGCGCATGTCATCCACCCCCTTGCCGGCCAAGGCCTCAACCTGGGTCTCAGCGACGTGGCCTCCCTCTCCAGCACGATCGAATACGCCGTTAACCGTGGCATGGACGTTGGCGATATCCTCACGCTTGAGCGGTACACGGCCGAGCGATGGGCGACTAATGCCAAGATTGGCGGGACTTGCGATGTCCTGCATAAGCTTTATAATGTCCCCGGACAGGGACCTGTCGCTTGGGGACGGAGTCTGGGATTTGAGATCATTGATCGCTTGCCGTTTGTTAAGGGCTTCTTGATGCGGAATGCAGATTCGTGATGCGACCCGTCTAGGGATGTATTTGTATGGGGCTTCTTTGTATCTATATGTATTAGTAGTAAACACCCAATGTATCTATTATACCCTTTCTAATTCGTTACCATAGGTGATTGATGACCTGATGTTCGTCTCTTCGGCCAGAAGCTGCTAAGTCCGGTGTTTCCCCGCGCTAGAATATTGCTCTACCTTATCAAAGGAAGGCACGACTGTCTATAAGCGAAAGGAAAGAGCGTCCGGCCGCACCTGCCCTATACGCGTTTTGGCTGTGTGCTTTGAAAGGAAGGTGCGATGGACCGCAGCTTGCGCAGGAAGGACCGCGTGCACCCATCGCACTTGCTGAGAATGGTGCCTAATGGCTTTTATAAGGTCGAAGCAAACTACGAAGCACGACATATGAGCTTGAAAGCAATGGATGCTGATATGTGCCTCCGTACTTATCACTTCTACACGTTTGCAGGGTTGTATATAGGTGTTCATCGTTAAGAACTATATCTTTAATGTGGAAAGTGCACAGACCCCAGACTGATGATCGTCTAGATTGGCGCCGGGCTCTGAGCAGTTGTTTCTTTACTCTAGGTAGAAATGCAATGCTCGTATTGGATGCCTGTTTGGACCGTCGTTTTTCCAAGTCCTTGTTTTTACGTAGGTAGAATACAGAATAAAGCAATGGTGTGAGCTTGATCGTCGGGTCGATGACCGAAAGATCGTCACTCTTCCAAGCTCAGACATGGTTCTACCGGTCTTCGTTCTCGAAGGTTCATTAACCGAAGTGATATGCATCTTGCAGGTAGCAAGCAGGATGGTTGGCTGAGCATAATTAACGCAGTGGACCTTGCGTTGAGCCTTCTCCATGTCTGTGCATGCAATGTCGAGATTGCCAGCCAATCAGTGGTTGCCATTTAATTACCCCAGTATTCTGCTATCACAACAGAGTTCATTAGTGAGGTTGTCTATTGCCTGTTCAGTGGTTAAAGATCACTAGCGGGATGTTGGTATTAATATCTCTGCCGTCGTCTAAGTGACCAGGTCAGTTGGGCATGGATGTACTTCGGTGTTTCTGTTCCGTTATCGCCGAGCACAGCGGAGCGACTCCGATGAATCTTCCCTTCTCCAACCGATGCTGCTCAAATGTAGAGCAGAACATTTCAAATGTTAGGGTCTAAGTTCGAATCTTAGATAAGAATGAATGATCTTCGCGAATTCATCTGAGCACTGACAGATCGCACAGAATTTATTCTAGGGGTTAAGAGGCTGATTCTCCAACTCCTGCCTGACTGCCTGCAAGATCTCGCGCAGAGGACAGCCGCGGGTATGCGCTAGTGGCTGGAAAGTTGGGGTCAAGACTCAAGACTCAAGTGGCTATGGACCCCGAGAAATTATACGATTGGCCGCACGCAGTCATGTCATCTCTGGTATTCCACGTGGTTCGGTCGTCGGAACTGTCCCATCCTAGTGCGGTACAGACCTGTCAGGACGCTCAGTTGAGCCTGCGAGGTTATATGACGTCTCTTCGGTAGAATATCTGGGGTAAAAGTCGAGGACAACTTCCCCAATCCAAGTTAGAAGCTTATTGGGGACAAGATAGACAAGCGCACTTCTCCTATGGTGGCTTTGCCGAGTGGCACAGCAAAAAGGCTGTTCTGATTGCTCCACATAAAGGCGCCGCCAAGAGCGCCGCCCAGTCGGAGGCTTCATAAAATCACGCACTCGAGCATTGCTCTGTTCTTTGTTCGAACGCCCGCGATGTCGCTAATCGCGTCAGAACCTTGATCAGTACAGAGTAGAGGTTAAAGTGGCGAGCAGTCTGGATAGCCGCCAGTTTGCGGCGTGGGACTTCGAAACCTGCCCTCGAGCACTTTGAAACGGTGGTTGTATGTCGTACAGACTGACTCGTGGCGGTACAGAGAGCTAAGCCAACGCCAACGGGCTGGCAGCAAATCAAAGGCCGAGTAGCTGGCCTGGATGTAACCCTGCTTCCCTGGGTAGACTGGGATATTAACGAACGTTGTTATTTATCCGGAAGATGTCGCCTGGCGCCTGGAAATTGGTGGAATTATGGGACGACGTTCCCAACCCGACTGCTGCGTGTTCACGTTCCAGGCACAACTGGATTGCCTCTTTGAGCCACGGGGGCCAAAGTGGCATGTTGGCTTTGAAGTACACATGTGTAACCGGGCAACTCAGCCGTAAGAGCCCTGGGCAATGTAAGCCTGTCGTCTCACCGTATGCAGCAAATGCTGTCTTCCGCCGCGCATCTGGAAGCTTTGTAGCCGCCCGAGCGGAGCCCACGACAAACAGCACGTTGTACAGGGAGCCGAGTAAGGCAAATTTTCCAGACAGACGACTGATCACTGGTCTTAGGTGAGAAGTGTCATGTAGTCAGCATGACCCCAATCGATCCTGAGGACGCCTCCCGCCGCAAGAAAGGTGTGGTAAGCTGAACCTGCAGGCGAGTTTGCCTCTCTCTCTGCTCTCTCTCTTTCACAGTGCATGTTGCATATTCATAGTGAGACGCCCCGCGGAAGAGACCGTTGGGTGATGAAACTCGAGGGTGGGATGCATCATGGCGAGGGCCTGGCGTAATTACCGTACCGATAAGCGTCCATGAATACACAGCCAAACGGCCGGCCACCCCGGCCACCTCTCCAAGTCCAGGAAGATGGAGAATAATGGACATAACTAAACCCGAGCAGTTAATAATCAAGGCAAAAGCAGTGAACAGCGACCGGAGAGCGGCCTGAGTAATTGGCTCCTTCCCCTCGTTTCAACGCTCTCGGACCCGTCAACCGGCGTCATAGTAGTAGTGGCCCAGAGGATTACCATCCCGTACGGAGGCACTGGCAGTGTCCACCCGTCCTGGAGAGCCCGGAGGTACAGCGGCCTCGCCCCATCGTTCTCCTCTCTCCCCAATCTCCTCTCTTCTTGTCTCATTTCTTCTCTTCCCTCTGCCTCCGCTCCCTGCGCCGCTTCGTCCTTGTGTCCTATTCCTATTACTTCGCATGGGATCCCTGTTCAGACCCAATCTCGTTCCCTCGTCGCCTTCCTCCACCGATCGGCTTATCATCGTCGTTTGAATTCCGCCCTCACGTTTCCGCCCCATATTCTTCCGTCGCTCACCCACTACCCCAGCCTCTGCTCGCCACGTCCCTGAGTGTCGTATTCCACCTTGGATGCTCCTTCGTCATCGTCGGTCACGTCTTTCTCTGTCTTCCGCCCAATTCCCCGCGCCGTTCGCCGGATCCCTCCTCCGCTTCTTTCCCGACTGTCGCATACTTGAACCGCCTGTGGACAATCTAGGCAGCACTTGTGCTGTTGAGCGAATTGTATAGCGGCCTCTTCCCCCGCCTCGTCGCCAGATGAGGGCGACTAGTACGAGTCAAGAGAACTGGTGACAATCATGGGGTCAATCTTAAGAAGTTTCCGAAGAGATGTGGTGAGTATAGACAAACGCTCAACGACCTTTCCGGCCTCTGGGCTATATTTGCATAATCCCGCCCTTGGCTCCCTTCTTACAGAGAAGTTTTATATATATGCCCCTCAAAACCTGTGGAAGACACGGACCTCTCGCACATTGGATCCGAAACCATCGCTGTCCTACTCTGGCATACTAATTCTCCGCTAGGGATCTGCCGCGCCCTCAGTCGGGGCACCTCCCATAAGAAAGGAGCCCCCGCTCCCGATGACTCCTCTAGAGAAAATGCTCACTGAGTTGGGTCCGATCCGAACCGATGGCAGTGATAAGTTCTTTGGAATGGAAAACGTAAGTTCCATTAGGGTTTTCTGGTTGAGCCTCTGCTGATCACTTCATTTAGTTTGGAAACACATGGTAGGCGGCGACCTGGGCAGTCCCGTTCAGAAGGGAAAGCTACTAATAAATTCCTACAGTTATTGTAACTCCATCCTACAGTGCCTCTACTATTCAGTCCCATTTCGAGAAGCCGTCCTAAACTATCCTAAACGAACACCAATTGAGAGTCTAGAAGCAGCGCTGGCCAAAGCTCTTCGGTATCAGGATCCAAACGCGCGCCAGGATGCTGAGGCACTAGCAGAGAGACAGAAAGCGGCGACCTCTCCGCGACCCGGGCAACCCCCAAATCCACAGCAGAAACCCGAAGACAAGGATTCGCCGGAGTACAAGAAGAAGGTAGCCCTGCAGACGCTTCCTCTTCTCGAGACTGCGAACAATGCATCCAGCTATGGTATAGAGGAGTCATTGTTCAGTGCTCTAAAGGACCTGTTTGAATCGGTTGTTGGTAGCCAGACTCGAATTGGGATAATCCGGCCGCAACATTTCTTGGAAGTGCTCCGCCGCGGTAACGAGATGTTCAGGACGGCCATGCATCAAGACGCGCATGAATTTCTCAACCTCTTACTTAATGAAGTCGTTACAAGTGTGGAACACGCCGCAAATCAACTTGCCTTGGAGAATCCTGTCGTTCCCGCAGCCGAAAGCTCAGATTCTTTACAGCCATCATCCAGTTCAGGAAACAAGACGCCTAACACCAGCAGATGGGTTCACGAACTATTCGAAGGTCTCCTCACGTCCGAAACGCAATGCCTCACATGCGAGAAAGCTTCTCAACGGGACGAGGTCTTTCTAGATTTATCGGTGGATCTCGAACAACATTCGTCAGTCACTTCGTGTTTAAGAAAGTTTTCGGCGGAGGAGATGCTGTGCGAAAGGAATAAATTCCACTGTGACAATTGTGGTGGGCTACAAGAAGCAGAGAAGAGGATGAAGATCAAACGCCTGCCTCGGATTTTGGCATTGCACCTCAAACGCTTTAAATACACCGAAGATCTCCAACGTCTCCAGAAGCTCTTCCATAGAGTTGTCTACCCTTACCACCTCCGTCTTTTCAACACAACCGATGATGCTGAGGATCCTGATCGTCTCTACGAGCTGTATGCCGTCGTTGTACATATCGGTGGCGGGCCTTACCACGGGCACTATGTCTCCATTATCAAGACCCAAGATAGAGGATGGCTACTATTTGATGATGAGATGGTTGAACCGGTGGATAAAAACTACGTGCGGAACTTTTTTGGCGATAAGCCAGGTCTGGCCTGTGCGTATGTGCTCTTTTACCAGGAGACGACGATGGAAGCTGTGATGAAGGAACAAGAGCAAGAGAATATGGAGCCACCGGTCGACATCAATACCTCCACGTTGAAACAAAATGGTTTTGCGCATTCGCCTGCTCTTGCTCACGCTCACAGTGCCTCCCAAATACCTTTATATGAGGAGCACGATCGCTTCACGGGCTTGAAACGAGCCCCAACCGCGCCTCAGCTGTCAACGCATCATGAGAGCACCGATACAGAAAGCCTTCCCTCCGCCGCTTCTCCCCAAACACCTCTCACCTCATTACCTCCTATACCGCCGATTCCCGAGACACCTACGACACCGTTAACATCACGCAAGAGCGACTTACAGGCAAAGAAAGAGCGGCTCAAGGAAGAGAAGGAACGGGAGAAGGAGCGGAAGGCAGCTGAGAAGGCATCCGAGAAAGAGAAGGAAAAGCAGCGTCGAAAAGAAATTGAAACTCAATACAAGGATAGGCAAGATAGGCAACGGCGCGAAAACGATGAATTGAAAGCAGCTCTTGAAGCAAGCAAGGCTTCAAAGGAAGATGAGGACCGACGCAATTACACAGAGAATGGCAACTCTAAAAGGACTGCCGGGGGCCTTGGTCGATTCAGAAGTCTGAGCCAGCGATTCAGTCACAAAGAAGGCCGTTCCTCTACACCGCCAATACCGTCCTTGCCCAACGGGAATCACTCGTCAAGCAAAATCTCCAGCGACCTTCCACATCCAGTACTTTCACCTGTACACCCGCCACCACGGCCTTTGTCACAGCCACTGAATGACCATCTCATACGTTCCCCTATCACGGAGAAGCCTCCAGACCTTCCCGAAGAGCAACCTCTGCAGCAGCCGAAAGAGCAACCCAAAGATCAGGAGCCTCTCAAGAACCCGAAGCACGACAGATCACATCACGGAAAATGGCGAAGTTTCAGTCTCCGGAAGAAGTCCTTCAATATCCTCTCCTCATGAGGTTCCATCACTTGATTGATCCTCCTTTGTGCACATACATACAGCGACGTACATATTTTCTTCGGATGTATTATCAGATTTTTTTTCCTTGCTAGGCTCGACTATCTACAGCATCTCTTGCTACGATGTCCACGCTTAGCTCATGTGTTACTTTTGCACGCTTTCTTTTGGACACGGACCAGTACAGTTACTGATCCGAATTGCATATTGTGGCATTAAATTGGCATATCATTTCGCTACAGCCGATGTTTTGCACTTTCACTTCTGTTTTCATGTCTCATATTTATTTGTGATATCCCTGTCTCTGGGTCACACAGCTAGGCGATTATGGCGTTTTGGATTTGGATCTGGATATTTGACTGGCGAACATTGGTTCTTTTTTTTTTAGCTTTCTTGATTTTAATTCTGTCAGAACACGGAGAACATGTCTCGAGCTTGAAGATGCTCGCTTTGATACCAGTGGCATTTTGCAGCCATTTCATATTGTGGGAAAGAATAAGGCTACATATCTACCTCGCAAGGGTTTTTCTGCATATTCCAGCTTCAAATGGGCTATCTACTTGCGAGTCTTCTCTTGTTAGTTTTCATGTTGGATACCCTCAACTTCCTTCAGCGTTTTAGGTAGCATGAGGCAGAAAATGTGAACGTAGGTTTCGTTGCAGATTTTACATAGGCGGAGTATCAATTATCGCCTATAATCTACTATTGTCTACAAGCATATGAGTTCTGGATCTTACTCTTTTTCCCATTACATGATGCCTAGACACTATTTGATATCTCTCTCAGAACCTCTGAGAATACAGCACAATGCCTCGCAAAGGCCCAGTCAAGCACATTCGTAATCATATCATTAATGCAGAGCGCTTATATACAGATCAGGGCGAGCCACCGCGTCATCATGGATAAACCCGTAACCAACAAGACTCCTCATCCACCGGAATCAAGGCGCAATGCGTCGCGTCAGCACCGAGAAGGATCTTTCGTGCCCTTTTCCTGCTTTGTGGATTTAGTTCTATCCTGAGGGGTCGCTGGACGGGTTGGTGGCACGGCATAAGTATGGCTGGTAGATCAAGATAAGTAGAGTAGGTCACGACGAAGGACTGCGCTCGCGGGGGGTTCGGTTCGCTTTTGTTCATATGGTCTATAAATCGATTGGCGCGATAGCGAAATGAAATGGGGTGTTTGAGTCGTCCGTCATCCGAGGATGAGTTCGTATACGATGATTATCGTGTTGATGACGATCAAGGGTACTGTTTTGTCCTGTTAGCATCCGCATCGCATGTCCTTGCAGGTGTAACTGAATCTAGCCAGCCCCTCCACAAACGTAGGTACCAAAGCAGGATTGGGAAAAGAAGCTAGAACGTATGCGAGAGGGAAGAACGTACTCCGCATCACTGTCCTCACACTAGCTATTAGATTTATTGTCTTTGCTTTGACGCTCGTGTTATCGTATGCCGCGCCGAAGGAAGGATCATTTTGTTGACGGCCCCAACCAACTAAGAGAGCGATATTAGCTATGCCTGCCGGCACCGATTAAATTTGGTATGAGAGACGTACTTCGCGCGAGGAAGCGGTCTTCGGAGAGGATTGCGATGGAGTTGGTGATGAGGACGATAACTGCGGAGAAAGGTCGTTAGTCGAACAAGTGATTGAAAGCTAGAATACGAGAGCAGGAAAGTACGCACCATAGACGAGCCTTCCAAGCCCGAAGAAAGACATTGTGGTGTTGTTTCGTAGTTATGTTCGTGGGGTAGTTGTTGGTTGTGGAGGAGGGAAAGGTCAAGCTGCCAGATCGACTGACGTACTGCCACTTCCGAGAGCACTTCGCTCCGACCTTCTTATACTGTCAACAGTAAACAACGTTGAGTTGTCCTCAGCGCAAAATGTTCAGGAATGCTAGTAAGGACAAGTATACTTTTGTTCGATTTATGTAAATACTAATTCATGGTAGGTTACCTGCTGTTGCTCCTCTCTATCCCGGCACTGGTTCTTCTGCACTTGTCGATCGCTCCATATACCAAGGTAGAGGAGTCGTTCCATATTCAGGCCATTCACGATATTGAGACCTTTGGGATCCCTACGCACAATGTCAAGAATGCGTTGAGGGCAGAATATGACCATTTTACGTTTCCTGGCGCTGTGCCTAGGACGTTTGCTGGCGCTGTAGCATTGTCTGGGCTCTCGGCTCCGTTGACTGGGCTGAAGCATGATATTGATGGACAGTTCGTCGGTGAGTTTCCCCTTGCAACATTGCGCCTTCGTGCTTTGCTAATTTGTGTCGCGCATTAGCCCGAGCAATACTGGGCCTGTTCAATGCTTCCTCGCTGCTATACTTTGCCAGCGCCTTGCGCCGCGCGGCAGGGAAACCTGCTGCTGCTTGGTACATTTTGTTCCAGGCAAGCCAGTTTCATGTCATCTACTATGCCTCGCGAACACTGTCCAATATGTTTGCCTTTGGTATGATCAACTTCGCTCTGGCGTCTCTTCTTCCCGAGCCAGGGACATCGGTCACATACCGCAAGCGAAGCCGGGTAGCTCTATACCTGATAACAATTGCGGGCATCGTCTTCCGCGCTGAACTGGCACTCTTCCTAGCAACTCATACTCTGTATCTCTTCGCCACGGGACGGATTAGTATTCAGCGGGAAATCATCCCCGCCGGTATCTCGGGCCTCCTGCTCGGCCTAGCCATCACGCTGCCCGTGGACTCTTTCTTCTGGCAGCGGTTTCCTCTTTGGCCAGAGCTTGCAGCACTGAAGTTCAATGTCGTTGATGGCCAGTCATCTGCCTGGGGTGTCAGTCCATGGCATTACTACTTTAGCAACGCTCTTCCTCGTCTGCTTCTGAATCCTCTCACCTACCTAGTCGGCATCCCAGTCGCGCTGCTCCAGCCCGCAACCCGACCCATAGCTAACTCGCTTCTCGTTCCCTCCTTCGCTTACATTGCCATCTACTCAGCCCAGCCCCACAAGGAATGGCGCTTCATCGTCTATGCCATACCGCCCCTAACCGCCGCCGCAGCCCTAGGCGCCTCCTACATCTGGACGCGCTGTACTAAATCCGTGATATACCGCCTCATCTCATTAGGACTAGTTATCTCAGCTCTCGCCTCTTTCATCCTCTCATCATTTATTCTCCTGCCAGCCTCATCAGCAAACTATCCCGGCGCGCACGCCCTCAACACCCTCCACACCCACGTCCACGACGCCGCGCCAAAGAACACACCCATCTCCGTCTCCGTGCATTTAGGAAATCTCGCGTGCCAAACAGGCGTAACCCGATTTCTCCAACAAGACAGTCCTTCTTCTTCATCTTCCTCATCAGTATCATGGACCTACGATAAGACCCCGCCGCCACGCCTCCCCGGTTTAGAAGAGGTAAACCCCGCCTTCTGGTCCCGCTTCGACTACGTTGTTCTTGAACCGTCTGAAGCGGAAGCTCTACTTTCGTTGAGTGGTCAGCCAAATGAGTATGCGCATTCGAGGAAGTATGCATGGCATCCTGTGGACTCTGTTAGTGGGTTTGCGGGTGTAAGGGTTGTTAGGCCGGGTGATGTTGCGAATGGAGAGGTGGAGGAGGGGATCATTAAGTGGGTTGTTGGAGAGGAGGGGAAGGTCATGGGTGTTGATGTTCTGGGAATTTGGAGGGGGGTTAGAGATCTGACTAGGAAGGCAACGGGGGGTTGGTGGGTTGAGGTGAAGATGGAAGAGAGGATTAGGATTCTGGGGAGGACCGGATGATGACCCTGTAATTGTTTCCTTCTTTGCTCTGTAAGATATAACTGAGTATAATGGGCTAAAATATGTACTACCTCTTCAAATCTATCGAATTGGGTATCTCTCAACTGCATCGCGATTATAAGATGTCTCCCCTCAGCACTCAATTCCCGCCCTCCAACTTCTCCATCCTCTTCTCCAGATCCCTCACCCACGGCTCCACAACCTCAATGTTACTCTTCAGTGCCGCCTCGCCCTGTCCCATCTTCTCCTCTACAACCTTCAGCCCCTCGCGCCACTGCTCAATCTCACCCGCCATTTCAGCCTGACGCTTCTCCAGCTCATCTAGGTTCTCGGCGGCTTGAGCAGCACCAGCATGGATAGCACGGAGGGAGCGCAGCCGCTCTAGTACACTCGGGAGAATAGGGTGTAGGGATTGGATGGTGGGCAGAGCAGCATACAGAGCCTGGATTTTAGTTGTTTGCTCGTCGCGCTGGGCGGCTGCTTGCTCGGGGTCAATACCGCCAGGGGAAGCAAGGTCCGATGTTGTTCGAGCCAATCGGGAGCTCTGCGCGGCCTTTGACGAGTCCAATACTCGTTTACGCGCTGAGGCCAGGGCGTCCGCGTCTGCTGTTAGCTTTCTGACGCGGGCGGAGAGGAGTTCGAGGTGTGGGGTTGTTGCTGCTGTGGTTGTGCTTGATGCGGGGATAGAATGTGTTGTTGCTGCCGCGGGGAGGGCATTCGGGCCGACGAGGAGGGTCATGAGCGTTGAGAGGCGGGAGGTGAGGTGGTCGAGGGCAGGCAGGACTGGTTGGAGTGGAGCGTCTAAGGATCCTTCGGAAGTGAAAGGGTTTGAGGAGGTGGAGATGCCCATCGCTGATTCGAGGAGGGCGAGGCGCGCGTCGAATGCTGCGGTGTGGGAGAGGATATTGGCGGCGGCATCGGTGGGTTCCGCTTCATTGTTGGGTACTTCTAATTGAGGCTGGGCGGCAGAAGCTTGCGATGGTTGTGTAGAGGGTGGTGATGCGAGCTTCTGGGATATCAAGGCAGCCGCGGAATGGGGTTGCGAGGCGCCCCGAGACGAGGCATAGAGGCTGTCGAGGGCCCGACTGAGTTTCTCAACGCCATCATCCATGTCACCCTTGTTTTCTTCTAGACCTTCGTTGGACTCCTCGGGTTTCTGGGCAGCCAATTCGTCCTTCAGCTCTTCCACTTCGCGCTGCAAACGCGCGAGTTTCCTCTCTAGGCTCTCAGTCTCATCTTCGCTGTCTTCTCCTTCCGCGACGTCTTTTCGCCTCTGCCGGCTCTTGCTCCTGTAGGACTTTCGCTTTATAGCTATGCTGTCTGAGAAGTTCACATGGCGGGCATCAACAGTGGCTCCGAGGAAGTGGGCGCGCGCTTCGTCTGCATTCACGGGGTCTTGGTCGATGTCCGAGTCGAAGGCGGTGTCAATATTTGAGGCCGTACGGACCGTTCCGGTCTGCTGTATGATTAGATTGGCTCAATTGTGCTTGAATAGCAGCAGATGTACCTGAACAGTGGAGGCTTCATCTGTCAAGTCTGGCGTCTCATAGATATCAGGAGCGAGGTCCTGGGCTGGTCAGTGAAAGCATAGAGCACAGTGCCAGAAAGATAAGTAACATACCAAGTCCGGGAGACCGGCGTACTTCTTGTTGAAAGCCATGACTGGAGCAATTGCGGAATGTTGACTTGTTGAATATATTGAAGCTCAGGTGTTTGGGCCCAGGCCACGTGAAAGGGGATGTTTATGCCTTGTGGCCTGAGGCATAACCCACACGAGCTATAGCAGCTTCCGATGAGGGGAGCTACTTTGCACTGGTCTATGTCACGAATACAATTCGACCGCTTTCTACGGTATGCGATGCGATGCTGTCCGACGTGAGTTACCTTGCTCGTTACACTACTTCTATACAGAGACCTACATCACATGCTCGGAGTGTAAGGAGTAACCAACGTCCGAGTGCTTTGTCGCCATAAAAGTAGAGTGTAGACGAGCAGCTGTACTTACTAAATGGTCAAGCCCGTAGTGGCCAGAGGAGACCTTGCCATGGGAGCACATGCACGCAACAAGCCTCGGTCATAGCGGATCAAATCCAGAGCAGCGGGTAACCAGGTCCAAGTATTGCGGAGGTGCAAGCAATCACAGTCACTGCATCCTACTCCAGGACCACAAGCTCCGGTACACGACGTGGAACCGCGATCCCAGGCTTCGGAGTAAGCTTGAGGAAATTGAGGTACATAAAGCGAGCTGTCTACCTCGATCGTCACGGTCACCGAAACCCGCTTTACCCCCACTTCCCCTCGACTTACCTACCTACACTTCGGATCTTTCTACTTCACATAGCTCAGCCTCCAAACAACTTACCTTTCTCTACTATCCAAACCCTCGGATTACCTGAAATCAAGATGGCTACACCTGCCGATATCACTTTTGTCAACTACAATGGCAGCTGGACTATGGTGCGTTGCTTTGCTTGCCCCTCAACCTCCCCGCTTGCTGGAGCTTCACCTCTGAAGCTAGTTATTCAGCTACCTTTCTGCCAAACAATCATCATACCTACAATCCTGAACATAGCTAACAAGGTGACCTTCACCAGGACCGCAACATCTCCGACCCAACGGACCCCGTCCTCGCCATGGTATATACCTCCCTTACACCCATGACATTATCCCCTCCTCAACCCATCTTAAGCAACCCGACTTACAAAACAACAGCAAGGCCTAAGCTGGTTCATGCGCACAACCCTAGCCTGGGTCTCCGTAACCCTAAACACAAAACAATACTCCTCCCCCGACCAACCAACCCAAACATCAATCCAACACATCGACGTCGACAACGTCGTAACTGGCGGCGTGCAAGGAACCTCCGAGCAGCGCATAACAGACTGGACCGAGCGCGAGCATTCCGATGCAATCTTCGGCCGCGTAAAGGGGCGGTCGAGGCTTTTCCGCGGTGCCAAGGGAGTCGATGGGAAGGTGCGCCCTGATGTTAAGATCAGTACGGCGCTTGAGGATGAGAAGATTGGGAAGTTCTTGAGGGGTGAGATTGCTGCTGATGGGGGTGCCTCGGAGGGGTTCCTGGTTGACGCTGTCGGGGAGGGGTATGGGGAGCCCAAGGAGGGGGAGGGACTCTGGTTGCAGAGTTGGGTGGAGAGTTTGGATTCGACGTGGACGGCTGAGCAGGTATTAATCTATTCTTCACACCTTATCTATTGCGATGTTATACTGACAAGTGTCTAGGTCTGGGGCTTCGAGACCATTGACGGCCAGCGCTATCATACCCGTCGCGTGGTTGTCGCGAATAACGGGGAGTATGTCCTCGCTAGACTTGCATATACCTTTGTTCCTCCTTCGGCTGAGAATGAGGATGAGGGGATGGCGTACTAGTCTATTTGACTAGATTTCGTGGGGATGGGGAGGGATTCTATGTGTAGATGCATGCTATGCTCACTAGAGTCGGGGATATGATGTCGGCGTTGTTTTCAGGTAACTCATATTGAGAGTAGTAGTTATCATTATAACCTGCAAGAAGGGGATTAATCGCTTCGCTGTCGATGTTTTACAGTACGTTCGGTAGTAGAGTTGTATGAAACAGAATCTTGGTATTTGGCAACAGTACCTACAAACAAGGGATCAAGCAATATTATCATAATCATGCACATCGACCAAACTATACCCCATTATACTTTTTTTATGAATGTGTCGGCATCACAACATTAGCCTTAGTGCTGACCGCATCCTCAGCACGCCATAGGCTCGTGACCGTCTTCTGCTGCGTATAGAACTGAAGACCAGGCTTGCCGTAGAAAGTGTTCGCACCACCACCCGCAATACTCTTCTTGTTACCAGTGAAAGAGAACATGGGGAGCGGCACGGGGATGGGGACGTTGATACCAACTTGCCCAGCCTCAATGTCCTTCTGGAATCGCGATGCCGTAGGTCCGGAGCGAGTGAAGACGGCTGCACCGTTACCGTACTCGTTCTTGTTGATGAGGTCAATAGCATCGTCGAGTGTCTCGGTCTCCAAGCAGACGAGGACAGGGCCGAAGATTTCCTGTGTGTAGCACTTCATGTGGGGCTTGACGCCGGTGATGATGGTAGGTCCGACGAAGTTGCCGTTGGGGTACTTCTCGGGCTTGTAGCCACGGCCGTCGAGAAGGATTGTGGCGCCTTCTTCCTCAGCACTAGCGATGAGGTCTTCAATGCGCTTTTTGCTCTCGAGGCTGATGACGGGGCCAAGGTCGGCGCCTTCCTCGAAGCCTCCGTTGACATTCAAGGCTTTAGCGCGCTCGGCCATCTCAGGAAGCCATTCCTTGGTCTCTCCGACTGCGACAACAGTGCTAAGAGCCATGCAGCGCTGACCAGCAGCACCAAAGGCGGCTCCAACAATGGCGTTGAGGGTCTGGTTCTTGTTGGCATCGGGCAAGATAGCGGCGTGGTTCTTAGCGCCGAGATTGGCCTGGACACGCTTGCCGTTGGCGGATCCACGGGTGTAGATGTACTCTCCGGCACGGTTACCACCGACAAAGCTAATGGCCTTAATCTCGGGGGCGTCGAGAATGAAGTCGACGGTCTTGGCGGAGCCGTGAATGATGTTGATAACGCCAGGAGGGAAGCCAGCTTCCTTGGCTAGCTCAGCCAGGATCATGGCCGCTCCAGGGTCGCGCTCGGAGGGCTTCATGACCAAGGTGTTACCGGTGACGGTAGCAATAGGAATACACCAGAGGGGAATCATGGCGGGGAAGTCTATACTCATTAGTGTTCAATAGGAAGAAAGTTTGGAAAAGGTGGCATACTGAAGGGACAAATAGCAGCCACAACTCCGAGAGGCTCTCTGTAGCTTCTAGTTTCCATATCCTTGGCAACTTCCAACACCTCACCGGTGATCTGAGTGGTAATACCACAAGCAGTCTCGGCGACCTGGAGACCACGAAGGACATCACCCTTGGCATCGGCAAATGTCTTGCCCTGCTCAAGAGTAATGGACGCAGCCAGGCGGTCCCAGTGTTCACGGATCAAGCTGACAAACTTGAACATGATTTGCTGTCTAGCCATGATGCTCGTGGCCCTCCAAGCAGGGAAAGCCTTCTGAGCAGACTCGACAGCGGCGCGCAGCTCCTCATCTGTGCTTTGAGGGACACGAGTGACAAGGTTGTTGGTGGCCGGGTCATAGAGGTCAATCCATGTGCTCGCCTTGGATGGTAGGAACTCATTATCGCGGAAGTTGGTGGTATCGGTTGGGTTGGAGATGGCTTCGTGGCTCGTCGGGTATTCGGTGGCGGTTGTAGCCGCGGATGTTGTTGCGGGGGCGAGCTGTTGAGCAGTGGCATGAAGCCTGCGTCGCGCGTCCATGGAGGCGGTTGACGATGTTTGTGATGCCAGCTTGTGAGTAGAAGGCCTGGTTGAAGTCGACAAAGAGCGGGATGCTGACGCTGCTGCAGCCCTGGCGGACGACACACCGGTCACCGTCGTGCGGGGAGACGCAACGCGGAGAGCGGGGATGGACCGGGCAAGGGACCGGTGAGCGGCCATTGTGAACGGGACGGGGTTGAGTAGGGGACAAGAGTTATTCCAAGAAGGCTGCGAGGATAGGAGAAAGGGAGAAAGAAGATTAAAGGAAGTCACCAAGAAGATAGGTGGTCGAATGGAAAGTGGTCAAGGGAGGAGATCATGGATATATGATGGCAGTCTGTCTCCAGCGTTATCCGGCTACATTCCCGAGGCCAACCTTCGATAAGCCGCTCGGCGCTCTCGGCCAATCATATTCTACAGTCACTTTGGGAAGGCGTTTCCTTACCCCAGCTTCTGTCCATATTCATGGGTTCGAGTACCGTTATCTGAAAAGCTGGTTCTCCCTTCCGACTTTCAGGATCGGCCTGCTTGTTCTGATGGCAATGCGGTCCACCGCGCCACCTGGATTTCCCCAAAGGCGACTTTGTCTCTCGCTCGGGAGCCCTTCCTCCAAATTGGAGTAACCCCGATATCGCACATCGCGCCGAGGCGCTGAAAGATATCTGAATACCTACTCCGCGTAGTATGAAGAGACCGCTCGAGAGAATTGCACTGCAATCGCATTGCTTGGGTCTCGGTATATGAGCTTCGCACTCTTCCATGAGCTCTAATAATCCTCACCCTTCGGTGACTAGTACGACCTCGCACGTCTTACTGCTTACTAGACGTGGACAAGTGTCACTGCTACTTAATTTCATATACACATGCAATTGACAGCGAGACTCAATTGGTAATGTTTAATCCTAAAGACTAGTGGACTACACAAGCACCTGCTGGTCTGATTTCAGAAAATGCAGTATGGATGTGAAAGCTAGTTGATCAAATTGCATTGTACATATGATTCATTCTCATAGAAATGTCATGTTAACAGAATCAGAATCCTTCGAAAAGATACTGCAACAGCCGTAAAACTCAAATGGGGAATAGTGCTTGTTGTGCGCCGTACTTGATATTTTGTTTGTTTTGCTTGATAATTATGCTCTTTTGTTCTCATGATACTTGATTCAACGCACGTATTTATTCCGCAGAGGAACGGGTAGTACGCTTGGTTGCGGCGCCCTTGGCAGTCTCCGCAGCGGAGCTGACAGCTTCGCTGGCCTTCTCCTTGGTGGCTTTGGCAGCCTCCTTGCCCTTCTTAGCCGCAGGGGCGGCAGCAGGGCTACTGGCGCCAATGGCACCAACAATGATGAGAATCATGGTGACGAAAACGGCACCAAGACCGCCAGCAACCTCAGGAACCTGCTTGACAGCGTTGACGGGGTCTTCCTTGGCGAGGCCAACGAATTGGTCAACCTTCTCACGGACGAAGGTGACGGGGTCCTCCTTGAAGCTGACGGTAGTACCAGCAGCCTTGTCCTCCTTCTTGGGCTTGGAGGCCTCCTCCTCGGCCTTCTCGACGGCGTGCTTGATGTCAAAGGTCTCTTTGCGGAGCTTCTCAGCATCCTCAACGGAGTGTCCAATGTAGATGTTGTCAAACAAAATGTCGTTCTGCATGGTCCAGATCTCGAAACCAATCTAGAAAATGATTAGCAAAGCATGTTAGGATGAAGGGAAAGGGAAACGTACTCCGCCAATGGGCTCAAGGTTTGAGGGAGTCTTGTCCTCGAAGTAGGCGGGGTTGGCGATCTTGCGGGGAGCCCAGGGTCCCTTGTAGGCAGGGTTGTCAATCAAAGGAGCGGTCCACTTGCCCTTGTAAGCAGGGTTCTTGGTCAAGGGAGGAGACCAGGGACCACATCCGGAGACTTCGCTGCACTTGGGGTTGGGGACAGTGGGAGGAATCCAGTCACCGTCTTCCTCATCATCCCAGTCCTCGGGCTTCTCGGCCTCGGGGTCAGGAACGCTGTTGGGCTCATCCTCGAGCCAGTCATCGGGCTTCTCGGCGGACTCGTCAACAATCTCGAAGGGAGCGTCCTCGTCCCAGTCCTCGGGCTTGGTAGCCTCGGGGTCAGCGATCTTAGCCTCGTCAACCCAGGTGTCAGGCTTGCTGTCCTTGGGGTCATCAATCTCCTTGTCAGGGTTGACAGGAGGGTTGAAGTCGTCGTGAAGGGTGCCGTTCTTGACAGCATCGCCGTCAATGAGAATCTGGAAGGTCTGGTCGGGACGGACAATGAGGGTGTAGAGGGAGCTGAGCTTGCTGGTACGGGCAGCAGGAGGAGCCTTAAGGTGCTTCTCCTCGTACTCGCCGGTCTTGGGGTTCTTGTGGCGGAAGATGAAGTGGACCTTGTTAGTGGCACCGCACTTATCGGGACCGAACATGATCACGTAGGGGGTGGTGTTGGAGAACTCGTCGGAACCGAGCTTCTTGTTGTCCTGGAGGAGCTTCATGTAGGCACCACCGCAGACCAGGGAGTCTATAGTTAAGATGCCTGTTAGTATCAAAGTCATGGCTCGAAGATCGAAACGGTTTACTCACTCTGCGGCTTAACCTCGTACTGAACAACAAGGGTGTTGTCTTTGTTGTCAATCTTCTTCGGGAACTTCGAGGAGATAGCGTGGTGCGCCGCGACGTTCTTGACGACGAGACCCTTGTCTCCCTCAATACCCTTGAAGACAGTAGGTTCCTCGACGGACCATTCGCCGACGTAGGCCCAGTCCTCCTCTGACTTGGAGTCTTCCTTCTTGGCGTGAGAAGGAGTCCATCTTGATTCCCAGTCATCCGTGAATTGTTCCAAGAAAGGAGCCTCGATGTTGGTGGGCTAGGCGCAATGAAGTCAGTAAATGTAAGAAATCCAGATTGTAATAGCAAGTAAACTAACCGTGAAGGTAGGCTTTTCGACGACAGAGGCAGCATCGGGGGCTGACTCCTCCTCGGCGTGGGCGTAGCCCATCAGGCCGGCCGAGGAGACCAGAGCGGAGGTAAGAGCTGTGTTGAGACGCATGGTGAAATACGAAGAACAACAAACAATCGTTCAAGCAATTGGTCCTCCGTGGAGGCAGAGAAGGATGAAGTCAAGTCGACCTGAGCGACGAGAGCAAGGTTGCGCAGAGCGAAAGCGGATGGGAGTAGAAAGAGAAGGAATCGGGGAAAGAAATGGCCAGAGGTTATATAGAGTAATGAAGCTGGAAGTTCAAGGTGGCCTCTTCCGCCGCCCTCTGCTCAATGCGGTTAGTGCAGCTTCTCCAATGTTCTGTCGGCAGATCTCCACTGCTGTGCCTTCACTGATTGTCCCGAACTCCGCCAATAATCCGCAGTGTAATTGTACATTGTTGATCAATGTCAAAATACTTAATTGTCTTGTAGTGGATATTTCTTCTCGTGAAAGTTTTGGGAGGGTCAACCTCTGGGTGATATAGATCTTCTGCAACAATTGGCTCAGTCCATGGGGAAAGCTCCGTCTAATGAATTAGAGTACCCAATGGGAAAGCCGAGGCCTGATCTATGTCTTGAAACTCGTCCAGCAAGAAGAAGTGTAATGAAGCATTGATTACCTAGTCTAGGAGCTATGTCGCTTTGGTGTGAGCACTGCTGTGTATTTACCAGATACTTGGAAACACTAGCATGTCAATAAAGCTTTCCTTCACCGTTATGCCTTGCTACAAAGCACAAATTGCTCATCTATGTAACATGCATTCTGTGATGTTTGAAATATGGGGCAATGATCGTAAATGACCGTCCACGACTGAGAGCAAGGGAGGGTGAAGCAATTGGGCGTTGTGGTTGGCTGGATGACAATGTTAAGGCGACAAGTGGGGGGCCGATTTGCAATACCCGATATTTTTTATGGCGTCAAGGACATTGCTGTATAACCCCTCCTCTACTGAATCGATTCTGTGAATCTTCTTTCCTCTTCATTATTCGCCTCTAGAAGTAACAAGGGCAGAGGAGCGATACTTAATTCCTCATCGCCGTGACGTTGAGCAATCCCAATTCCCCGCATTCAACAATATCTACAACACTTCCGACTACCATCGCATCGCAATGGCCGAAGAGGTCCAGCAGAACAACAATGACCACCTGGTCAAGTCCGACGACCCAGAGCACCCTTCAAACCTTATCCCTGAGCTCTGCCGAAAGTTCTACAACTGGGGCTGGGTAACTGGCACTGGCGGCGGGGTAGGCGCCCGTCGCATTCGAAATGCGCCCCGGTTAACTTCCAAACACTGGCTAACTTTCCTGGCTTAGACTTCGATCCGTCAGGGCGAGCACATTTTCATCGCTCCCTCTGGTGTGCAGAAGGAACTGATGCAACCGCACAACATCTTCGTCCTAGAGTTCCCCACCCCCAAGTACCCCCCCTCCGAGCGCAAGTACATCCGCAAGCCTCTTGCCTTGAAGCCCTCCGCCTGCACCCCGCTGTTCCTTGCAGCTTTTGAACGTGGCGCCGGCTGCTGTATTCACACACATTCCCAATGGGCTGTCCTGGTGACCCTCCTCGTTGAGCGGGAGAAGGGCCCCGATGGCATGTTTGAGATCAGCAACATTGAGCAGATCAAGGGTATCCCTAAGGGTCCGGGCAAGGGCATGCTGGGTTTCTTTGATACGCTGAAGATTCCGATCATCGACAACACTGCTTTTGAGGAGGATCTTACCGGAAGCTTGGAGAAGGCTATGGATGCGTACCCAGATACCTATGCTGTCCTTGTTAGGAGACACGGAATGTCAGTTCTTTCTACCCCTCATTGCTGGCTGCAGAAGATGCTAATCTGTTTGGAAGCTACGTCTGGGGTGACAACGTCGCAAAGGCAAAGACTCAGTGCGAGAGTCTCGACTATCTGTTCCAGCTTGCTGTTGAGATGCACAAGCTTGGTATTCCATGGGTCAAATAAGTGACAAGGCAAGGCTGCCGTCCTAAAGATGTTGCTATCCACGGGGTTATGAGGGGATGATATTGAAAATATGCATGAAGCGTTTGATGGAATTGCACGGTGTTGATGACTTCATTTCTGAGCTAGTAGAGCCACGTAGCCATGCACTGCAAATAAATATATATTAATTGGGAACTTGCTACAGACCATTTAGATCGGTAAAACCAAGACCGTCGCTCTTTTGAGCGGGAAAATGATGTCCAGAAAATAGTAACTCGGCAAGCAATGAGGAATGTTTTTACGGCGAGTATACAGAGGAATCATGGTGCCTTGATGGTTAGCGGGGAACCAGGCGAGCTATCCGCGGGCGGTGTTGAACCATCTGGCCTGCTGGTGGATTCTCCGACTCTCCAACTCCTCCGGCAACAGCTAGTCCACTGCTTCCAATATCACTCCTTCGATTCCTCTATATTTTGTGATCGTTGTTTTTTCTGTACTAGATACCCTTTGTCTTTTTCCAGTTCCGATTAATCATGGACTTGGACGGCGGAGATTCTCCTTGGGGCGGTAGGTACCAGGCAGTCATCATGCAGTCGCATCATAGCTAACCAAAGATGCAGATGTGCCCTCACAGTCCATCGGCAACCACAACGCATCTCGACCGGAGAATGAAGCACCCGGTATGTGATTTGTTGGCCCCTGATTACTTTTCTTTACCGGTGTACTGACATATTCGCATCGTACAGCTCCGGAACAATCCCCACAGCAAGAAGCTCCCCGATCGGTGCGACGGGGCCCCCGAGGCAAAGGCAAGATCAATGCGCAAGCAACAAAGTTAGAAGCCGTCGATGATACTTTTGACCCATTGGGCCCGTTAGGGGACAAGCCTGCTGAAGAGAGCCCGATCAGCCCTGAGCAAGCCCCCATCCCACCTCAGAAGGA
This sequence comes from Aspergillus stella-maris, assembly GCF_047715825.1. Classification (NCBI taxonomy): domain Eukaryota; kingdom Fungi; phylum Ascomycota; class Eurotiomycetes; order Eurotiales; family Aspergillaceae; genus Aspergillus; species Aspergillus stella-maris. The sequence continues at coordinate 48,742 of NW_027396857.1, read as the reverse complement.
GGCTTTTGCGGGTCGCAATGTGCGTCCGACGTCATCCGCCTCGCAGGCATCCAGCGGTGCTGGCATGATGGACTCGGTCAATCTGGAAGAGGACGGCACGGGCTTCAGAAACCCCCCGCCGGTGCAACCGCCAAGTGATGCGGAAAGCCAGAGGAAACAACAACAACCAAGCGTTAGCGTGGAAAAGGCCGCTCACCCAACTTTTGATATCTCCGTCGGCGATCCGCACAAAGTTGGTGATCTGACCAGCAGCCACATTGTATACCAAGTCAGGACCAAGGTAGGCGAGCAATCATAATATGAGACCCTTAGGAAGCGTGGGGCTAACATTCCGCAGACCACCTCAAAGGCGTATCGACAGCCTGAATTTACCGTTAGCCGACGATACCGTGATTTCCTATGGCTCTACAACTCCTTACATAGCAACAACCCCGGTGTGGTCGTTCCCCCGCCTCCTGAGAAGCAGGCGGTTGGCCGGTTTGACACCAATTTCGTGGAGTCCAGAAGAGCTGCATTGGAGCGCATGCTGAACAAGACTGCTACACACCCTATCTTGCAACATGATGGCGACCTCAAGATCTTTCTCGAGAGTGAGGCTTTCAATGTTGATGTAAAGAACAAGGAGAACAGGGAACCTGACCTAGGTCAAAGCAAGGGTATGTTCAGCTCATTTGGAATCAGCGTTGGTGGAGGTGGGAAGTTCATTGAGCACGACGATGTAAGTCAGCACATTACTCCTGGCAGACGACCCTCCGCTAACCTCGATGAAGTGGTTCCATGACCGCAAGATCTACCTCGATGCACTTGAGAACCAACTCAAGGCATTGATGAAAGCTATCGACACAGTTGTCGCTCAACGAAAGGGGCTATCAGAGGCTGCGGGTGAATTCTCAACCTCAATACAGTCATTAGCTGCTGTTGAGCTGTCTCCAATTCTCTCTGGCCCTCTGTACGGGCTATCGGACCTTCAGCTTCGCATTAAAGAGTTGTACGACCGCCAAGCGCAGCAGGATGTGTTGACACTCGGAATCACAATCGATGAATATCTCCGCCTGATTGGCAGCGTGAAGACAGCCTTCTCGCAACGACAAAAGGCTTACCACAGCTGGCATGCAGCCGAGTCGGAACTACAGAAGCGCAAGCACAGCCAAGAGAAGCTCCTTCGGCAGGGCAAGTCACAGCAAGACCGTCTCAACCAAGCCAACGCAGATGTGGCAGATGCAGAGAGAAGGGTCCACCAAGCAAGGCTACTGTTCGAGGATATGGGCAGGCTGATGCGAAACGAACTGCAAAGATTTGAAAAGGAGAAGGTGGAGGACTTTAAGTCTGGCGTGGAAACCTTCCTGGAAAGTGCCGTGGAAGCCCAGAAGGAGGTAAGACCTTAGACATCATATCATATCATCGACACCGCTAACAAAGTCTCAACAGTTGATTGAACTCTGGGAGACTTTCCTCCTGCAACTAGATGCAGGCGAAGATGGCAACCCTTTCTACCCATCCACAAACGAACAAAATGCCCCTGCAGAGTCGGCACCGGAAACTGCTCCCTCCGAAGCACCTACAAGTTCGACTGCCGAAGAGGAGGCATAAGTATGTTCCAATTGTTGTCCTGTACAAAAGACAAGCAGCGAATATCCCTTACCGTTAGCCCCTGTCGCTGGCCTCTGTATCGTATTATGATTTTTATGTTACGGCGAGTTGCGCAATCGATCTTCTACATAATTCATCAACGCAAATACCTGAAAGCTGGTGTATTCCCGATGTAAACAACCGTAAGAAGTGAAGCCTCAATGCGAATCTTGATGATGCTATGATATACTGTACAGGAGACTAGAATACAACCCAGAAATATAGAACAACAGTAGAGCAATCCCACTCACTCAGCCAATCCACGGCACATCTCCCAATATCTCCCCGATCCCCCAAAGCAAACCAACACCAAACTTATTTCTTCTTCGGCGGCTGACTCTCCTCCTGCCCAAACGAACTAATCAAATCCAACAAGTTATCATCCTCCTCCTCCGCCTCCTTAGCAGCCGCCTTCCTCGCCTCCTCCTTCTCCTTCTCACTGACCTTCCCGTCCTCCGTCACACCCACATTTGCAGAAGGCGCAGGCGCAGGCGTAGCATCCCACCCTCTACCGAACTTCGCACGGAAAGCAGCTAACCGACCGGCCTCGTCATCCTCCACATTCCTCAGCTTACTGCTGCTCGGGTTCCAGAGGAGCGAGTTGCGCGTATCACGGGTGGAGCGGTAAACGGGGAGCGGCGACGACGTGCGGTGCGTGAATGTGCTGCCGTCCGAGAGCGTAATCAGTTGCGTGAATGTGTAGGGACGCTTGGGGCGCCGGAGGAGCGTCGCGTGCCGGCATTGTGTGCAGATGAATGTTGTTGATGTTGAGATGGAGGGTGTGGCCGCTGTGCGGCGGAGGGTGGTGTGGAGGGACATTCCGAGTGATTTTGAAGCCCGCGGATTCAATTGGGTTGCAAAATTTATTCGGCCCTTGAGGAATTGATTGTTTGGGGTTGCGCAGGTGCGATTGGGCTGCTGCTGCTCGCTGAATGGTATGGTCTGGCTTGTATGGAGATTCTCGATGGAGAAATTTGGTCGGAGGTGAGGGCTTATGTAAGCGCCCCCAAACTTTTCTTTTCGGAGCGCATATGGACGCTCCGCGATCGCGAGATATGACGCAGCCAGGTTGCTAGCAGGTGTCAGTACCTGGAGAATGCTTTTTATTGTCTTTTCATGATGTACACTGGCGTTCTGCGATTAAATTCCTCAATTATTTCTCTTCTATTGTGCAACATCTGTCGTCGGGATGAAGCTCGTTTACTCCGGAGCTCGAGCTCGAGCTCTTGCATCGGCTTCTCGGGGCCTGAGGTCATATGAAGGTGCACCAGTTCAATCCTCAGTTAAGGACTTCGAATGAGGCTAATTTTATGGAATGAAGGAAGCTGGCGCATATATACACAATTATCTCGACCCTTACTGTCTAACCCATCTTCGCCATCGCAATACTATCTCCGCCGAACCCTCACCACCAAGCCCGCTCCATCATCACCACCATTCTCAACTACAAGTCACTCTAATACCCCCGTCAATGATACCTCATCTGAACCTATCCTTCTCTCAACTCAAATTCGCCTCCTCATGCGCCGCGTCCCTTACCCCGTTGCAATAATCACATCCACCGATCCTACGCTGTCCCCGACACAATCATCATCACAAACCCGCTACCGCGGCATGACAGTATCCTCCTTCAACACCGTCACTCTAACACCCGAACCCGTAATCTCGTTCAACGTCCGCCGGCCATCTGAAACGTTACATGCGTTGCTCTCGTCGGGACGATTCCTCGTGCATCTGCTAGCGACGGATAAGCGCGCCGCGGACCTAGCTAGGGACTTTGCGATGGGGAATCACAGAATTGCAGATGGAGATGGGAGTGGGATGAGTGGGTTTGAGTTTGTGGGCATTAGACCCTTTGAGGAGGGAGCGGTTGGCGATACCCCAGGCCCGGGAGAGGGAAAGACCGAGCCTCTTCCCCTCCCCATGCTAAGGAGCAAAAACAGTATCTCCGACGCAGAGCAAGAAGCAGAAACGGGCTTCTTCCCATTCATCTTCGAGTGCCGACTTTTACCGGACAGCATTGCTGAAGTACACGACCATACTATTGTCGTCGGGGGAATCGTTCGCGCGATTACAAGCGGCGACGCGGGGAGCGAGATCTCATCGAAGGATCTGTGCTTGACGTATGCGAATACGAAGTTCTTTGAGATTGGGGACGAGGTTGTTTAACTGATTGATCATGGCAATAACATTGGACGGATTGGGTGATATAGACTATACACGGATAGACCACCCGGATTTAAGTGCGGGTGAACCTGGTTGGAATAACTGTACATATACCATCTACAACCAAAGTGTACTATAGCTGGGCATTTCTCGGCTACGAATGGAACTACAAAAAGAAAGAAAGAGGAACCAATATAAGAAGCGTCAGAACCAAAATTTCTTTTCGGCAAAAACTATAAGCTAATTATGACTCTACACAACGAGCACAAGATCTATGCTATGCTATGGACCATAGGATAGGTAGGCGATGGGAGACTATATAACCACGACATTGCATTGCATTGCATTTCACTTCACTCCATCCGAAGCACGAGAGGAGAGGATCCACGGACCACGACGTTTTGCTTTTTGTGAGCTTGGCTGGCATTGGCGCTGACGTTACACCTTGACACTAGCACCGACACAACACCTCGTCTAGTTTCCTTTCCCACGCGCCGAACTGGGGCTGCCGCTGCCGCTGCCGCTGCCTCCACTGCCACCGCTACCGGTTCCGCTTGCGCGGCTGGCGGCGCGCTGGAAGGGGCTGGAGATGGGGCGGAGGCCAGGCCCATTGGCGAGCGGATTGCTGTCGGATCCAGAGCCGCGCCGGTTCTCATTGCCGAGCTCGAAGGGGTCAACGCCAAAGGGGGCACGGCGGCTTGAGAGACCATCGATGAACTCGGAGCCGTAAACGCTGCCTTGAGCCGACTTGTTGGAGAAGGAGCGGTCGCGGTAGACGAAGTCCGGGTCGAGGAAGGAAGCGGCGTTGCCGAAGGGAGAGCTTGAGAACGGCTGGTAGGACGGCGCTGCGATGGGGCTTGTCGGGTGGGAGGGCGCAGTGCCAACTGGGGATGACGCATGCTGGAGAGGGCTGGACTTCAGGGAGAAGCCCTGGCCTAGCAGCGAGCGGTGGCCGGTCAGGTTGCTTGTCAAAGAGCTCAAGGGCATGGTAGGCATGTCGGTGTATGAGCTCGTGCCTGGCAGTTCACCCTCAGGAGTTAGAGGAGCCGGCTCCATGAGCATTTGCTGCTGCTGCATGGCTTGTTCAATGGCTGTACACTGGTGCCACAATTGGCTGGTGCGCAGTTGATAGTCCTGGACTGCCTGGCTAATGCTTGCAAATTGCTCATTGAAGCCCATCTCCATCTTGGCCTGATCTTGCTCCCGGGCAAATTGTTCGGCGGCGCGGCGTTCACGCTCGTTGAGGCCCTGCGCATTGGCGGAAACAATCCGTTCGTACTGCTCGTTCACTCTAGTCCGTCGACCCTGAAGGCGTTCGCGTCGCTGGGCGGTAGATGTCAACTCAGATTCCAGGGCAGCCAAGTCGCGGGCATTGGCTGTGCGCGTGGCGGTTATTTCTGCCTTGGCTGTCTTCAGGAGCTCCAACTCCTGTTCATACTTGGCTTTCTGGTCGGCCCACTCTTGGTATTCCTCGTCCGGAACATTGCCCAGGTTGTCAATCTGGCTGTCCAAAGCGGCGGTTGCTTCTTCGGTCTGCTTGATGTTCCTTTCCAGTTGAAGAGAGCGTTGCTTTTGTCTGTTCTCATCCGTTCCGCTTTGAAGACGATTGTTGTAGTTGTCGAGCTCCTTCCTGATTTTCGAGATAGCAAGCTTATGGTCGTTCTTGGCTTTCCTAAGTCGCGAGCGCTTTTCGTTCAACTTGGCTTCGGCGTTACCAATGGAGTTCTTGAGCGTGGTGGTAGGAGAGGATGGCCGGTAAGAGGGTTGCGGAGGTGTAGGTACCGAGGTGGCTGTGGTTGCGAGATGTTAGACCCTTGAAAGCTGAAGACTGAGATTGAATCCTACCTTGTTCTGCGTCACTGGCCGGGGGAGTCTTGACGCTCGTGGCACAGACTTCCTCGTCGGTATCACTCTTGACGAAAGAGCAGGTGTAGGCGCAATTCGGGGCAAGACCCGAGACCTCGCCTCGCCAATAAACGATATTGGAACCCTTTGAAGAATCCTGCTCTTTATTAATCGTAGCCGTCGCCCATGGCGCACCGTTGACGCAGACGTAAAATGGCACCGCATCCTCATTATTCGATCGTCCATCTTCGGTGCCTGACACGGAACTGTCATCCGCGGCAGCGAAATCCCCCGCTGCGAACTTGATCGTCGAGCTGTCCACATTCGTGATCCACACAAGTCCATCGTCCAAAGATACACCCTGAAGATCCTCCTCGGTCGTAGTAAGTCCTCTAGTTGCTTTTGACAAGGCTCTAGAATGTTCATATTCCCTCATCACCGTCACCTTTGTGCTTGCTAATGCAGCCCAAAAAGGTTGGCGGCTCCGGACCTGATTCGCTTGCCTTCTTCGTTTTTTCGCCGAAATCAATCGATCCCTACCATCTTTGTGCGTCGTGGCAGTGATTATCTGACCATCAGGACCCAAGTAGGAAGAGACGCTAGCCGCAGACTCAAATGCCGAATCGATCTGTGTCTGGGAACCGGCGGAAGCTTCGGTATCGATACGCTTGCCTGATCGAGAGGGTGCCGGGGTCCTGTTCTTGGTCATTGATCGTCTTGCCATCGCCGTCCCAGCCTGTGCCAAAATATGTACAGCAAGCAAACTCCGCATCCAGCTCGGAGAGGATTGCGATTCGGTGCGCTTGAATTCGGCGGGCATGAGGTAAGAATAATGCGACAATAAGTCGGGACTAATGAGCTTCGCAGAGACGAGATGGCCGACCACAAAATCCTGTATGCCTTTGCTGCGTATAAGATGTAGGATTAGCACGATCCCCACACAAAGAGCATTGACGCCTCCATTTTTTCCAGCGCCGCCACCTCCAAGCGTGATGGCGACCTGGACATGGGCTAAATCGAGAGCGAAATTTTGAGCCCATGTCCACATGAAAAGTCCCCAGACGAGCAAGCAGAAACCATCCATCGCAATCATTGTTCCAAGCGAGGGTGTTCCAGCGGGGCCTTGAAAGATATCGAAGTTGGAGGTGAAGGAACCAGCAGCGGTACCGCTAGGAGGCATAAAAGTCAAGGACGCAAACAAGAATTGAACCAAGGTGAGAACCATCGGAGGGAGCTGCAGCAGAAAAATCAGAATGGCGATAGTGTCGTACATCGGGCAAGACCTGAGGATGGTGGATGCGAGCTGGAACGGGTTCACAGAGGCATTCGAGGTTGTCCGCTTGTCGGTACGACGTGACGCCTGGCCAACGAGCCCGCAATGGGACGCCACAGCACCATTCGTCTGCCCGTAAGACATGTCCGCATTCCCCTTCGCATATCCACCCAGGTAACCACGTCCGTTGCTGTCGGTCTTCGAGTTATCGGACGATCCGTTGGATTTGGCAGAGGTAGCTGATGCTTGGTCTCCAGATCGATGCGATGGCCAGTCGACCTGCGAAGACGGACCGGTTTCCGAGGCAGCGGCACCGTTATAGTTTGCGTTTAGATGTCCATTCGATTTTTGTTTGTTCGGTTTCTTCCCAGAGCCGCCGGACCCATGATCTTGCCGATTGCTATGACTCTTCCTAGCCGTAGCCGATGAACGTGGCATGGACGAAGGGAGCCAACACCCAGGTCCGAGTCAGCTTGGCAGAGAGAAGCCAAGGACTTGGACCAGGTGAGAATTGAAGACGAAGACAGTTCCAAAAAAGTTCGCGGGGAAGGACGGGAGAGGGATTGGCGGGAGACTCGGGGCCAGGGACTGCAGCAGTAAAATGAATGACAAGAAGGGAGAAACGGGAGAAAACAGGCAGAGATGAAGATACAAAAAGCAAAGAGGGAAAGAATTTGAATAATAAGATAGAGGGAAAGGGTGAGAAAGGAGATAAGTCGTGGCGTGGGGAAACGTAGAGGGGAGAGGGAGAGGAGAGAAGGAAAAATGAACGAGATTTGGTCGACCTTGGTTGGGTCTGGATAGCCAGAGAGACAGAGAGAGAGAGAGAGGCGGGAAAGCGAAAAAGACGAAACGAAGTGATCGTCAGAGCAAGGCAACTGTTGTGGCCTGATCTTGCAGGCAGGAAGTGCGTATGTATTGTTACAATACATGGCATAACCGTCAGCAGTGCATACATTGCATGTAAAATATTGTGTAAAACAAATACACTACATACACAATAACAGCGTCTGGATCCGGTTGGATCGTGCTACCATTTATTCTTAGAAAGTGTATCCGCTGGCGCAATTGAAGTCTGAACTACCTTAATTCTATCTTTAATCAATTTACTTTCGTCCACTACAATATGTGCGCTCAACGGCCTGAGTTGGAGCATCGTACTCGCATTCGGCGCAGAGAGCCAGGTTGGAGGCTGATTTGGCTCTGTGATAGTCAGTCATTGCGGCCTCCCGCCGACGGCGTGCCTTGGCTTGATACTAGCCGTCTATTCTTCAAAAATGCGTCTCACACAATCGCCATGAGGAAAGATGCGCATCAAGAGCTCGTATGGCAATATTGCAGCGCACACTGCCCCGCCACCATACCTGCGATGTCGGCCATTTGACAGGCTCCAGATCATGCCATACTGCCGATGGGTTACCGATCGACCTTTGGGATCCCGCTTGTCCCACTCTGGCGAAGTAGACGCATCGTTGTATAGCTGTAGAGCGTGCACGGGCGCATCTGGGGTATCATTTTCTTTCTGCAGAAACTATGGTGCGCACCGCTAGTCTATCTCATCCTAGGCTTGTCCACAAACAGACCAAGAGCCTTCCAGTCATGCCCTTGTTCAACTGCAGGGTTCGTAAGCTACTTCATAAACGTTAGAGATTTTCTAGGACCCCGCCTGCCATAGGCCAGGTCCGCCGAAATGTGCTTGGGCTAATACTGTTATCACACACCCGTGGTTGGTGCACGACCGGCAACTTGCCATGCATTTTGCTCTCTCCACCTACCATATCATCTAAGAAACAGCACAACAAGATGATGATCTGCCGATCTTGTCTCCAGATGGCTGGTCTTGGGGTTTGCGGGGTAAAGATACGGAGTGTGAGACGTGAAAAGAGATGAAGATCCCAAGCTACTTGGAGTATGGAGTGTCCATGACTGTTGATGGGAGTTAACGAAGTAGCTGTTGCCGTGGGTACGAGAAGGAGTACTTGGTAACCCGGAATTGCACCATGACATGTCTGCAAGAAATCCCAGATCTAGCATTGCATACAACCAGACAGAATACCCGGGGGAGGAGATCAGCTTCATATACCTTGGGCTGTTGGGCGGAAAAATGGCAGCGAGGCGCTACAGCGAAGCGCTACAGCGAAGCAGTGGGCTGAACTTGCCAAGTATCAGATCTTGACTGAGACGTCGCAAATGGGTCGTCTGCTGCCAAAAAGACCTTGACGGGTTTTGGGCTGGTGACAACCACTGACTCAGGAAGCCGAGGGTCTTTGATATGTAGACCAAGTGACCAACATATATGCACGCAGCTGGGTGATGATCGAATCATTTTAGAGGAGCATAGAACTGATAATGAACTTTAGTCAGTTCCGCCCTTGAAAGCGTGGGCTCGAGGCATAACTCCGTACTCCGGGCGATTGGCATGTAGCTTGCAATGCCTTGGCTTTGTGCGGAGAGGGCTCTTCCGATAAGTCTGTTGCACAGACTGGTCTTCCGACCTGGTTGGAGCCAAAATAGATGATCGACTTCTGATGCACCAACCGGCGCATTTTCCCAGAAGTCGGCAGTTCGATGGACGAATTGTCAATTTGGCCCCGCAGACGTTGTCAGATTGAGGTCAGATGATACACGTAGATAATTACTTCATATTGAGCAATTTGCGCCTGAGAATAACCAATCTGCCTATTCCTCATTGGAGTTCGAAGCAGCCACAAGCTGACGACTCGACGACTCGGACAAAGCCACAAATATGATTTCAGGAGGGAAGGACCAAAATTGGGTTGGAAAGTAAGGCTTGCCGATGGAGTCTGGTAGCGTTTGAGTTTCGGCCATGGCCCGACAAAAACGCATGGATGCGGAAACGTGAGCTCGAGCTGAGGGCTGAGGAACCAAAGTTACCAAAGTTTCGAACCAAATCTTCGCCTCGTGGTGGATCTGCTGAGATAATCAGGATTCGGCGCTAATTGGAGCTAAACGGTCGATCTTCAACTACTTCCTTGGCGGCCCGGAAAAGACCCTGGTTCGGAACAAGTCACGTTTCTACATACGTCTTAGCTCTGAGGTATGGCATGCTGATACCGGACTGCCGATAAATATAAAATGCACTACCTAAGCCACGTTTTTATTGATATTTCTTCGAGCAACTTCTCCTACAGTCCAACTTCAGACTCAACGAGGCGAGCTTGAATCTCCTCGAGTCAAAGTACCTGCGCTAACGTTTCAATCCAGCTTTTCCATCTAAGCGCAGATATCCGTCCTCACATGCACTTCCCAAAGGACAATAATGATATTTTCAACCAGAACACGGGAAGAGTAGTTGTCTATACTTGAGTTCCTCCAGCAGTAACATCTTAAAGTGTAAAGCTTGAATCCTTCTACTCAACGCGGGCGAGGAAAGAGAGACTACCTTGTGCAAGACCGGGGGTCGGAGGTGCATATTGTAAGTGCTGACTAGGTCGTCTTTCTCGCCCTTCTATCCACCTGTTATACGGTCAGGTACTTGCTAGACGTCTAAAATCACTTTAAATATACATTCAGTCACTGGTACAGGCTGGTACAGGCTTTACTGCTATGTCCAACGCCCTTGCCAATATATAGCTGTTCGACAGATTGCTCCTGTCGACAGAACCCCTTGGGAAAATCTACCTACATTTCGTACGAGAATGACTTCATCGATGAAACTATACCATCTGCTTCTGAAGTGAAGGAAAGATTCAGAATATCATCTTCTCAAAGGGATGGTTTTGTTTAAATGCTTGAGAAAGCCTAAGCTAACGTCGTTGCGACTCTCAACAAGCCACCCCGATTAGTATCATAAGTCATCAATTTCAGCCGCTTAGTTGATCTTGATGAGCTCGACCTCACTATATTGACCGTTAGTAAAACCACTCAAGGAGAGCCGCTAGAACAAGAGGAACTTACAACTTGAGGGTAGAGTTGGGAGGAATGACGGGAGGGAAACCCCTGTAGAAGAAAGTAAAGGTTAGCAACAGAGTCATGATTGACCCCAGCACCAAGCCAATTTTCGGAGCGGATCAATATGAGAGGTATATGTCAAGTATTTATCTCACCTAGCGCCATAGGCATAGTCACTGTTACCACAAACCATAATTAGCAATCCATTTGCAAAGTGAAAGCACATGGCATTTTTCAGTGGATATGAGCACTAGAAAACAAAACTTACGGAGTGCAGGTCAGAACGGCCTTCTCGCCGACACTGAGCTGAGGAACACCCTCATCCCAGCCCTTGATGACACGTCCGACACCGATCTTGGTGACGAAAGGGTCGTTGCGGTCGCGAGAGCTGTCGAACTTGGAGCCATCGAGGAGAGTCCCGGTGTAGTGCATGGTGACAGTGTCACCGGGCTTAGGGTAGTTGGTACCGTCACCACCACCGAGACGCTGGACTTCGACACCCATGATGAATGATTGTTTGAAATGCAGGTGAGTTTGTGTTTAAAGAGTGTTGATGTTTTGGAGAAAAGAGCTTGGAGGGGTAAAAGAGCAAAGCTACCTATGGTGGGGGTGGGGTAGATAGCGCCATGTGCACGTGACTTAAAGTTTCTACCTACCAATAGAATGCTTAGATTAGAGCTGCTGTTCGGGTTACGTGCCTCTATTTGAGGGCCTTGGTGGCGCTCCTAATGGTCTGTGTTTCGTTATTTTAAAGGTGAAGTTATAGAAATGACTTTGGGTATCCCATGTGAGGCTCCCCATTATCCAAAGCTGGTTTTCACAGTTTATTCCATCGTGGTACAGCATAAGAAAGGTGGTGTAACATATGCGCGAAGGAAGATATATATTAGTCTAGAACTTTCCATCAGATCTAGAACTCCTGATACCAATAGCTGTAGCCGACTTTGTGAACACGATATTCAATCAAGATATCTCTACTACATACATATACATAATATAGCAGATCTAACCAAGGGACTGATCCAAAAACAAATATCATTTTTTTGCAGACCCCGTATCCTCAACAGCATCCGCCCGATCCCAACTGCCAGTCTCCAACTTCCTGACTCTGGCCTCGATATCCAGGATCCGCTGCTGCCACTTTTTCTTCGCCTGTTCCTGAAGCTCCCATGTGGACTTCAGCTGGTTCATCAGGAACGGCGGGATAGCCGCTTTCTTGCCGAGCTTATAGTGGTATGTAACAAGGTCCTCGTGAACTCGCGCAGCAGGGCGCTGGCGCGATTCGGAGAGGATCATGGCCTGTAGCTGGAACGCGAATTGGGATGATTGGGATGATGACGGGTCGTGCAATAGTTTGTGGTAGACTGTTACTTTGTCGGGGTACTGCATTGGCTGTTATGGGTGTTAACAAATAAGTCTAATTTAGGGAGGCTATGTTGTAGGGAGACGTACAAACTTGTAGTCGATTTTGATACTTCGGAGAATAATCCCCAAGCCGCGGTTGCTGACAAGGTTCATCCAGTCGGCTTTGTGCTCGGGGTCGATGTACGTGGCGAAGTTGCGGGTGAAGTATACGCGCGCGGTCTCGGCGTAGCGGACATATGTGACGTTGTTGACATGGCCTATGAATAGCTGTTAGACTCAGTATTTCAACCTGTTCAAGGAAGAAGAGATGTACCCTTGTCCATAAATCAGCCATTATATCACTCATTAAGGTGGATCCAGTCACGGCGACCTTACCATGCTATCCTATACTCACAAACAGCAGCCATATACATATTAGCCACATTTTCAGTATTCCCGCATAGTCAACCCCGAATACAAGCAGTGTGAAAGCTCAGCATACCATCTCACCCCAGGCAACATTCTGCCTATATAGTCCTCTTCTTGTTGCATCCGTCAAGTATCCCTCACTCCCAGCAATAAGCTCCCGCCAGTCTCTCGCGATTTGTTGCATGATATCGCCCGCCTCTGTGATTTGATGCAGCTTTAAGCCAAACATCATACAGCGCCCAACTCGGCGCTTCGTCATGGTGAGCCATCGCGGATCAATGTCGTGGGGTTTCGGCGGTGTCGGCGTCTTGGAAATCGCGCTGGGGGGTTGGGCGTTCCCGATATGGGGGGAGGCCGAGAACGAGCGCAATGAGACTGCGGATTGAAGAGGAGTAAAGGAAAGAATTGAGCTCCGGAGAGCTGGTTTGCGTATCATTGTTGAGGATTGTTTGACGAACTGGAATTGCTTGAGCTTGAGCTAGGATAAGCTCGGTCTGGGGGATCTCGAGTTGGAGATGCGCGCGTTTACCCCACTCCTTTCGGCCGGGTCCTCGAGCTTCCAGAACTCAAAGACATCCGAGAAGCCTACTCTCGAATCTTAACAGGTTGTTTTCGAGAGCACCGGAAAATAGCCCATCATCTCTTCGATAAAATTAGTGATTTAGCATTCACCATTTCAGCCCCTCGTTGATCACCGACACCAACCGCGAGGCCGAAATCCAGATTGCTTGGCCTATACGACGTCACCTGCACTCCAGTTTCACAAAGCAAACATCTCAACCTCAACGACTCCCTCTCCTTGCAGAATCCCGCCTTCTTTTCGTTGTCTCCTCCACTTTATCTACATGGATACATCATGACGAACCCCGAGCTCCGTCGTCAAGTCATTAACATCTACAAAGGTCTGTTTATCTCAATTTCTCCACTCCGCCTACTTCTTGCTGATAAGACTTTCTCACAGAGCTCCTTAATATCGGCCGCGAGTACCCGCTGGGCTACGACTACTTCAGAACCAGGCTGCATCGTGCGTTTTCTAGCCAGGCGAATATCAAGGATGACGAAGAGATAAAGAAGGGGATCGCGAGGGCGGAGTTTGTGAAGAAAGGTACGTTATCGATTCTCACGTTCTAGTCTCATGCAGGAAATGTCGCATTGTTACTGACTTCTTCCTTGTGGGTTACGCAGAGATTGAAGCGCTGTAAGTTTGTCATACTTGAAATTCCTCTTTCCGGCTACGAACATACAGCTTGTCAGAGGGCATGTTTGAAGAGATTCAATCTTGTCATTTATATCATATCATCATCCGAATAATGGTGCTAATAAAGAGGAAATAGGTACTATCTCAAACGATATCGGGCGTTGAAGCAGCGCTATGGGAACCGATAATGCCAAACAAAGAGCGGTAAGATGTGGAAACGAAGAAACAAAGAAATGAAGAATAGGTCGTCGAATGGAAGTATACACCGAATCAGCAGAACAATACAAAAATATCGACCAAACTGAACTGAACCGAGTCGGGGTATCACCAATATATGAATGATGTGAGAGCAATGATGGTTGCTGTGATGCGCTGCGCTTTTGTGTCGTTCCTTCAATCCTGTCATCCTTACCAAAACACCGAAATACTCCCCTAGAGTTGAAATCATGTCTGTCTGTTACTTGTTGCTTGTTGCTTGTTGAATGTTGTACTCGTCGAGAGCTGCTTTATTTCTTTTGGCCCCACCAGGCGCTTACTTCCAAGCACTCTCCGTTGGCGAGGCCGCCCTTTGAGAATAGATCGCTGATCATCGTGGTCCACCAGCGGTCCCATTCGTCTCTGGTCTTGCCGCTGGCTTCCATGAGCATGGGCTCCATGCCTTCAATCATTTGAATGACGGTTATAAGGGCCGTGCGTCGGATGGATAATTGTGCCGGAGTGAGTTGTTTGCGCGGCCCACTGCCGTCTTTTCCGCCCTCTCGCTCCCAGCGTGGTTCGCCCAGAGGTATCGCAATGCGGCGACTTTCGACCTTGTCCAAGACATCGACTTCGAGACTGAATGCTAGGTTGATGGTGGCACATGGAAGGGTGGTAAGTTTTCGGCTGTCAAAAGCCTTCTCTATCCAAGAGTTGTAGTTTTGCAAGAACTTGTTTTGCGCGCCGGTAAAAGGTGTCGCAGCCGTGAATGTATACGTCGCAGTTGACTCTGCTGTTTCTTGTTCCTTTGAAGCTAATTTGCGGGCGGGCGCAGGGTTAGGAAGCAACGAGCGGAAAACCGAGTCGGAATCCCAGACTTCCAAAACACCCCCGGACCTAAGCACTCTCAATGGTTCAGCTAACCCCTGCGCCTGCTGGGCTGGGCTCAGAGGACACATAGCGGCGTCTTTTATGAAAACCAAGTCGAAATAATCATCCGGGAACGGCAGACGCGGCTTGCGCAAGTCATGTCGCTTAAATTGCCAGTTCACACCGTTTTTGCGAAGATCCGGTGCGACAGACACAATGTCAATTCCATAGAACGCAACATCGCGATGCCCACGGCGAGAGAAATAGTCATGGCACATGCTTGACCACAGCCCTGAGCCGCATGCTATCTCTAGAACTCGCTTGGGCGCTCGGTCGGGGAGGTAGGGGTTGCAGAAGGGGCCGCCGAACACGCGCATAAGCATGAGCGAGCGCAGGTTCTGGCGATGAATCTCGGGGAGATCGCATGGTAGCGGATAGTTGTTTTCGGGGTCTCGAAGATATGTGCGGTCGCCCTGGCGGATCAGAGGGTAATTGGTATAGTCATGGAGGGAGGTAAGGGAGGAGGTGGATGTCGCAGCCCACGGAGCTGAGCTGATCGCAGAATGCGTGGAATGAAGGTCAGACCCCGACGCTGCCGACGACAGGTTGTTGGGGTTGAAAGGTCCGGATCCAAGTGCTACCGACATCATGTCCATGTCGAGACAAGATTAGGCGTTCTCATCGATCGAGGTGGGAAATAGTTCAGTGAGGAGTCATGCTCATTCTCGCAGGAGGCAAGGATGATTTGATGAGATCACAGAGTATTAGCGCAAGCGGATGCTGCAGATTGGTGATTCATTGTCCTGCGGGAGAGGCGCGAACAATAAGAGCATATAAAGAGAGATAGTAGAGAGGAAAAAGAAAAGCGGCGGGGTGGCAGAGTCAGTGCACTGATCTGTAACGCATGAAAAAGGAGTTGATCGAGATGGAGCAGACTTGGAGAGGGGGCAAAACACTTCAAACACGCTATGCGAAAATTCGGGCATGCTAAGCCCAGGAGCACAGCAGCAGCATTCTTCCACAAACCATGATCGGATGAGGATTAGGGGCCCGTTGGGTCTAGCTCTTCTGCTCTTCTGCTCTTCTGGCTCTGACTCGTTTAAGGTTCAGATGTGTAATGCGCATGTCAGAGGAGTCTCTGTGCTACTGCTACTATACCTACCAGGTCGTTACCTACTACGTTGTTCTCTGCATTCTGCAACGATACTCTGTACCTACGGTCTGACCACCGGATCGTTAATCACTAATTGCTAATCCTCAGAATCCTCAGCCGGCAGGATCCTTCGCTTGAGGCCTTCCATCTAGCCTAGTCCCAAACCAGTCCTTGAAGATCCCCACATAACTATGGTAAGCCTGCCCGGTGCCCCATGCAAGAGTCTCGGCAGTCGAAGTGTTTTACGCTGCGATCACCGCTGCAGCCTGCAGGAGTACTAGTTGCAGTTGCCCTCTGCATGCTGAAAGAGAGTCCTCTTTCCACCTGCTCCACCGGTACTTTCGACACCTAACAGGTCTCAAGCTCGACAAAATAATCTCATGCTCAGCTTCGCCAGTGGAACCGTGCATAACCCGCTCGGTCAGCCCTCGGGGACAGCCTCCTTCTGCCGCGGCCAACCAACAACAAGCGAGTCTAACGTAGGTACACGCGCGGTCTAGTGGCGGATTTGCCCGTCCGGCGAGCAGGATTCATCATGCACACGACTATTCCTGTTACCAGTAATCCATGTCATCATGGAACTGATAACAACAGAAATCGTTGACATCATGATTTCTCGTGATAATTTTTACCTTGGATCCGGCGCGGCCGAACCGAACCAAATCCTGTCGATCTGCAGCCTGGACTGGGCAATGTGTCGGTCTTGCCGATGAGACACGAAAACCAGACAAGGTAGACCATGGAATTATTGGGCATAGATCGCTTCACTTCTCTCGCTTTGGTATTCAGGGTTCAAAGTTCAGACTCAAGAATTGGGCTTTCTGGATCGCAGTCCGATTGGATCCACTGCCACGGCTCGGATAACCCCATCCAATTCCATTATCATGCGTCGACCTGAGCTTGGACCACTGCATGAACAGAGGTTGACTGGCAGGATTCGATACCATCGATGTTCGGATCAATGAAGAGCCTCACTTATAGATGTGACATGTCAATAACACGCCAGGTCTCAATAATGGGGACAACCTACAGAGGCCAGGGTTCATATTGCTTCTTTGCAGCTTTATTTTGGCTGTGTATTGGAATGATTGGCTCTGTTTATCAGGGATGTTTGTTTCTGATCGACGGTTATTGCAGGTGACACGCAGCCTGCGGCAATAGAGGGTACGAGTCATGCGTTATTGACCAGGGTATATCCCGTTCATGCCGCCAGACGCGGGAACAATGTCTCTGCCGTCTTCCTAGTCGAAGCGAGCAATGCTTCGTCGTCTACAGCATCCCACTGCTTCGCAACAGTATCGTCCCTAATACAAGGGTAATCCGTCCCATACAGAACATGTCCCTCGGCCGCGAAATCAAACACAAGCTGCAGCGGTATCGCGCCCTCAACCAGCGCCAGATCAAAGTAAAACGACTTTGCCTCGCTCAATATCTCCCCCGATGACTTCTCAGTCGCTTGGGTCATCATATCAAGCTCTGCAATTCTCCCCGCAACAAAAGGAAGCGTACCGCCGCCATGAGAAAGAATGATTCGACAGTCCGATGCATGATGGCGCAAAGTATTTGTCAGAATCAAATGCACGGCGGCCCGCGTCGTTTCATGTGTCCAGTCCACCAGCGGCCGCGGGATAGTAAATGGCTCGCGAATGGACTTTGGGATGTCCTCCATCGTCGGATGCGTGAATACGACTGCCTTTCGAGCATTCAGTTCCCGCCATATAGGCTCGAAATCCGAGTGGCCGAGGTATTTGTCGTTATAGCTCGTCATCAGCCCAACGCCATCGGCCTTGAGAACGTCCAGCGCATATCTGATCTCGTCGATACAACTGTCCGTATCTAAAGCCGAAGGTAGGGCAGCGAAGAAGCCGAATTGCATGGGGTATTTATCGCGCAGCGAAGCGAAATATTCGTTCACTTCTCTCGCTACTGTTGCGGCTTCTGTGGGGGTTTCGGTCACGACGGCGAGGGGCATAGGGCAGGAGAGAATGGATGTTACAATTCCGTGACGGGACATGAAATCCAATGCTGTTTCTTCGTCCCAGTTGGCGGCTTTGAGGTTCTGTGCGCGCTCGGGATTTCGCTCGATGGCTGATGAGGCCGCGGGAGAGTGTCAGCATGAATTTCTGTATCCCGAGACTTCCAATCTGGCTAATGCTTAATCGGACGCGGGCACATACCTCGCTTGACAGCCGGGGCGAAAACATGGTGATGCGTATCGATCTTCAAAGATGCCATTGCTGTTGCAGGTCGGAGTTAGGTCGCAAGCTGTGAGTAGACTACTGGTCCATGGAGCGAATAGATGGGTATATATAACAAGAGCAGGGAAGCCCCAGCTTCCAGCACTAATATTGAACCATCGGTATATCGGTATACGGCCTACTGGGGGGTATGTTACACAAGCAGCAGTACATCGGGCCGATTCCTGCACTGGTTCATCGCGATGTCCGAAGGGACTTTAGATGTCTGATTAATTACAGAGATCGGAGGTAAGTAAGGTAGGTAATGTTACTGGTAATCTGCTTTAGGAGTATCAATTTCGTCATGATAGTAAGTGATAAAACCCGAGGGTACGTTCCTGGGACATACAGTAGGCTTGGTTGTCCTATTGGATTTATCAACCCCTATTTTGAGGAAACAAGTCAGTAGACAATACAGTTTTAAAGCTGTGGCCATTTTTGTGGAATATTGCATGATAAAAACTAAACTCTAGTGAAGGGCTATTGTATACATCTACCTGTGAATTCACACTGCCATAAGGGGCCATGAGCTCATGCGTATCTAGTCACCAACCTCCTTAATATAGACCAGAGTTAATTCATCAATCGGCAGCCCTACCTAAGCTGTGTCCCATGACCTTCGCTTGATATTTGATCATTTTTCTTTCTCTGATTGTCCCCTATCCTATACACTATCTACGATACGCTACGAGATATTCATTACAGCGCTCGAGCTCATCGCGAAGAGATGATTGCGGCGAATGAGCATAGGCTAGTACAGAGCACCACCGGCCCTGGATCCTGATATTCAGCAGTGCCTCTGCTGGTATCTCTTTGCTCCCAGCTTGGACGATATCGGTCTTTCTTCGAGTGTGACATGCTTGCTCCAGTCATGCTTTGAGATGAGTCAGTCGGCGACAGGTGGGAGAAACTTGAGCCCAGATGGATGCTGTTGGGACAACGGGGTTTTAACACATTGCGTGATGGCCATCAACAAGCGGTCTCAAAGTTAGCTGATTTTCACGACTGAGGTTGAAACGGTGGATCAGGCGACAGTGTGCATGTGTTGGGTATCCTGGCCGGAAGGGGCAGCCTTGGAAGGTTCTAGATAAGGTTCTGGAGCTTGCTGGAGATTGAGGATCATTGAGAAGAGTCTTCAATGGGCTGTGAAACAAGGAGACAATAATCGCAGTGTTAGGGGCCGGGGATGAAGGGATAGACAACGATATCTGGCCTTACCAAGCTTTAAAGACTGGCGCAGGGACTTGATTTGGTTGGGCGCTTCCGCGCTTGCAACGAACGATTGCGGCGGCGAATCACAGCCATACGGAGCGGGCCACGTGACTGCAGCAACCTCCCGCCTTCGATCACACTCGAGCGTCAAAGAACCTCATCTCGTTTGCCCGCTACCGTCGTTACTTTATCGTCTGACTGCTTACTGTGTGCGCCCTGCCTTATTTGCTACCTGCCAGTACCTGGGGGTGCTAGTCTAACCTCCAATTTAGGCTCTCGCGTGATATCGACATATCCCCTCGCCGTGACTCGTTCGTCCAACCCCGGCTCTACAGTCCGATCCTTAGATCTTACTTCTGCCTTGGAGTCAGCGTTGGGCTTGTGCGGAGAAACTCAGTTTTTCTGTCTGCATAGCTCTGGGTGTCTGTTGAGAGCCAATTTCCTTTTCTGGGGTGGTTCCATTCCAGGACCCCATGTTGAAGAGAAGAAGAGAACGTATCCGACCTCCGACTCCTCCTCTCTTCCTTGCCACGGCCGTCTTTCGGGTGCTGTGTATTCGGGTCGACTCCGATACCCTACTTCAAGCACATAACACACGGTTTCATCTGCCACGTTAAATGGCAGATGGTACCTACAGGTTCCAGCAGCCTGGGGCCGGGCAATACTTCTTTCAGACGCAACAACACACTCACCAACGTCACCTCCTCCGCAACGGCACAGGCTCCCCGACTGGACGGCTGAAATTCAACCACGAAACCCCCTCCCCCTCGCGATCGCCCCCGCTCGGCCAGGCTTCGACCCTCAATCCATTCACGATGTACAGTCAAACCCACCAACAGCAACATGTCATCATGAATGGCGGCCAGGCCCACCAGCGGTTTGGTATGCAGATCCCAAAGTTTCAGACACAGTCTCATCACCCTCACCCCGTACAACAACCTCACCACCACGCCCACCACAATCAGCCTCCGCAGCACGTCGCCCACCAGCACAACTTCTCCAGCGGGGCTCTAACATCCGCTACCCCTCACTTCACCCCGAGCCATATTCAGAATGGGACGCACGCCAACATTGACGAAGACCTTGACGAATCTATGAACGAACATTGGCAACAGCAGCTTCAGCTCGCTGCTGAGTCTCGGCAAGCCAATTCCCCGCACTACTATGCTCGGGCCGTCGCACAGCAGACAAAGGGTATTCAAATCGCTCCCAGCCAGCCGGAGCAAGAGAATGGTGTCTTTTACAAGAATGGGATTGCTACCAAGGTCAAGCCTGCCCCGCGGCAAGGCTGGCATGCGCTTGATTTCGGTGGGCAAGGACTCCGAGCCCTGGCGCCGTCGCTATTCAGATATGCTTTCTTGGAAAAACTCTATTTGAATCACAACAAGTTGAAGGTGCTTCCCCCGGAGATTGGCCAACTACGAAAGCTCAGCCACTTGGATTTGTCGGGCAACGATCTCACCGAGCTTCCGGAGGAGATCGGCATGCTCACGAACTTGAAGCAACTCCTCCTATTCGACAACAACATTCGCACCCTCCCTTATGAGATGGGCTATCTATACCGTTTGGATGTTCTGGGAATCGAGGGTAACCCATTGGAGGATGTCTTGAAATCGCTGATCATGAAGGAGGGGACGAAGGCTTTGATCAAGTATCTGAAAGAAGAGATGCCAGGTTTGTCTTGAACCAACCAAACCCAGAGATTTGTCATGCTAACCTGATTTTCCATCAACAGACATTCACGTTGCTCCGCCGAGCCGAGATTGGCTGATCCTCGACGAAACCGCTGTCAACTCGCCAGACAAGATCTCCGTCCTCTCCTACAATATCCTTTGCGATTCCTCCGCCACTCAATCACACTACGGCTATGCGCCCGCCCGCGTCCTGTCTTGGGAGTACCGACGAGAGTCCATCCTCAGCGAATTGCGGTCCCACGACTCAGATATAATCTGTCTTCAAGAAATCGATCAAGGCAGCTACAACCAATTCTTCAGAGAGCAATTGGCGTACAGCGATTACAAGGGTGTATACTGGCCACGAGGAAGGGCGATGGGAATGCAAGAGGAGGACGCTAAGGGCGTCGACGGATGTGCTATCTTCTTCAAGGGTAGCAAGTTCATCCTACTCGACAAGCAAGTCATCAACTTTGGTCAAACAGCGGTTCGACGACCGGATGCTAAGGGTCAAGACGACATCTACAACCGACTTTGGCAGAAGGATCACATCGCCGTTATTATCTTCTTGGAGAACCGTCAAACTGGATCTCGGTTCATTATCGTCAACGCGCATCTTTACTGGGACCCTGCCTTTAAGGATGTTAAGCTTATCCAGACGGCTATTCTTATGGAGGAGATTCACAAGCACTCAGAGCGATACGCCAAGTGGCCTCCATGCACGGACAAGGCTGCGTTCCGCTTCTCGGAAGCCGGCGGCGAGCAAACAATGCCTGAGCCGGCTCCGTCAGCCGAGTACGCGAGCGGCGACCTGATCCCGCTCTTCATGTGCGGTGACTTCAACTCGTCGCCGGGCTCAGCGGCATACAATCTCATCTCAACTGGTCGACTCACGGAAGACCATCCGGATCTGGAGAAGCGAATGTACGGAAATCTCAGCCGGGTCGGTATGACACACCCGTTCAAGCTCAAGTCAGCTTACGGCTCGGTCGGCGAGCTGAGCTTCACAAACTATACTCCAGATTTCAAGGACATTCTAGACTACATCTGGTTTACCTCGAATTCGGTGCACGTTTCGGCGTTACTAGGGGAGGTGGACAAGGACTATTTACAGAGGGTGCCCGGGTTCCCTAACTATCATTTTCCAAGTGATCATATCGCATTGTTCGCGGAGTTTTCTGTTAAAGGTAAAAAGGGCAAAGTCGTGGAGGCGGATTTTGGACCGCAGCGGAGCTAAGCGGCGGTGGTTGCCATTGATTTACCTTAAGTATGGGAGCATGTCGAATCTTACGAAGACTGGTGTTTGTGTAGCCCGGTTTTTCTCGCTTTTCCGTTCTGTTCTTTTTGTTTTCTCGTTATCTCGGATTTCTCTACTTACCTTGTTTTCTTCTGCTTTGGGGGGCTTTTGCGCGTGTCTGGTTGAACTCTGAACTCTGAACTCTGCGGTGTTAAGTCCTAGTTTCTCGCTTCCACTTCCTCTCCTCTTCCTGTTCCTGTCTTCTTATCTTGTTTCCATTCCTCTTTTCCTCGTCATGTTTACGTCGTCAGGTCAGATGAGGGCAGAGAAGGATTTGCAACGCAGTCTTTGTGAATCCACACACACACACCCCCTGCGTATCGATTGATCTTCTTGGAAAGTGAGTAGTGAGTTGCAATGGCGTGGTTCAAGTTTATCTTTCGCTTTCTTTTAGCTCTTGGTACCTAGGTATGTGTTAGGATTTGATTATAACTTGATGATCTGAGACGGTCTTTTTATAATTAATTGGTCCTTGTGTTGTGCTCTTAATGTGTATTGGCGTAACAGCAGCAGCATATGTTGTCTATTGTAAGGGGTAATATGGTACAGTTTCTATAGTACAATTCTGTTCTATTATACAAGGAGTAAATGGAGAAAAGAAGGCACCCGAGTAGATCAGACATCGTCCTCCCGGATCTTCCGCCAAATACCCACGAATCCTCCACCAGAAGTCATAACGCCAGGCTTCGGCCGACAAACAACAGCTTCCTTCGAGTCCGCCGCAAGCACCGGCTGCTGTGCCTCCGGAGTCTCTCTGACAGAAGACTCCTCAGCAACAAACTCACCCTCAACCTCAGTTTCTGCCGCGCTCTCCGTCTGACCCTCAGCACTCCTCTCGCTTGAGAAAGAACTATCCCAACCAGGATCAGCCTTCGACTTCTTCTGCACAACCTTGACGTCCCAGAGCCGTCCACCACTAATCCCCGTTCCCAACTCGACAACCCGCTCGAGATCAAGTGGGAGGCCCTGCTTCTTGATGAGCTCAACGCAGCTCGCTATCTGCGTGACGCTCGGCATGAACACAGCTAGCACACCATTCGATTTGAGGACCGAGTTGACGTGCGGGATGCGCAGGTGCGCGGAGGGCATATCGAGGATGGCGTGCGTGAGGAAGGGCTCGACTGTGTCTGATGCTTGTGATCTGCGCTGCTTGATCTGTTCCGCGACCCAGGACTCAACGCGGCCGACATAGAAGTCGACATTGCCGGCGTAGATGCCGCGGTAGAACCCGCGGACTAGCTTTTCAGCGTGCTCTGAAAATGTAGGTGAGACTTCAACGGTGTGGAGGATGGCATTGCGGCGGGCACGCCAGGCGTCGTATTCTTGTTGGGTTTGTGCTTGTTTGGCCAACTCATCTTGGGTGGGTTGGGACTTGATCCTTTTCGTGGTGTCTTTTGGCGTGTCTTTGCTTGTTGGTAGTTCGAGAGGTGGGGAGAGGTATTTCACCTGTGACGACTCGGGGATTTCAGGTGCGAGGGTATTAGCGGCTTGGATTGCGCGCGATATATGGAGGGTTAAGGCGCCGTGGCCTGTGCCGGATTCGAGGAGCTCGAGCGGTGGTCGGTTATTTTCTTCGCCTTCTACTGAGGGTGTAACGTGGATATCGAGGAGGGAGACGATGACACTTGCGTCTTGAGCGTAGATCTAGGTAGTTCGAGTCAATTTGGGTCCAGTGTAGACAGGGAGGTATGTTGTACCGGCGTGACGTGCCGCGGTGTCAACGCAACGTACTGGTCGAGGGTAGGATGCGTGAGACGAAAGTTTGCGCCTGCCGGGTAGAGAACCAGCGTTAGCTACGTGCTCGAAATATCAAGGGATAACAAGTGAATGCAAACCTTTATTCGTTGCGACAACATCGCGAACTTGTCGGCCAATCATTTCATCATGCTTTATGAACCCTCGGGGAGTGTCAAACTTTTGGCCATGTCGCAGAGGCCCCGACAACACCAAATGTTGTTTCTTCTTGACAGCACCCCAGACGATGACTCGGTCGCCCTCTGCGATGAAATTGATGTGTTAGCAGTGCTCAACCTTGGCGGAAAGCGCACCGGGCTAACGGTACCTCGAATATGGGAGAAACCGGCATCAATTGAACGAGGTCTAGGCCGCGAGCGCAAGGCCTGAGCCTGGAATGACGGTGAAGGTGAAGGCGAAGGCACAGGCGCAGACGGAGGATTCAACCCTAGCACGCGGCGCAGGGAAGACAGCACACGCGCCATATTGTCAATCGGTGACTGGCGAAGAACAGTGCTTGGTCTAAGAGGCGGAAGAATCGAGAAAATCATGGGAACAGCTAAGAACAGGCGCCAGCTCCACCGCAGTCCACTTTGAAGGCCCATCGGCTTCGAGTGATCCGCAGGGACCCAAGCCTTATTGCGCTTATGATGACATTCGCCTGCCTTGTTCAAGCGCTTTATAACTGTCTCTTTGGTTCCTGGATTT
The DNA here is from genome assembly GCF_047715825.1 of Aspergillus stella-maris. Classification (NCBI taxonomy): domain Eukaryota; kingdom Fungi; phylum Ascomycota; class Eurotiomycetes; order Eurotiales; family Aspergillaceae; genus Aspergillus; species Aspergillus stella-maris. The sequence continues at coordinate 23,867 of NW_027396857.1, read as the reverse complement.
TGTGAATTCCTCACTCTACATTTTCTCTGCACTACTGTTGCTGTTGCGCTCACCGAATCTTTTATAAGTACCTGCGCCACCACCTGCATTGTCGTCTCAATACTCGCGCTGACTGTCCCACCAGCATTCTACAATTACCCCGCCACTCCCCCCACCGTCACCATGGGCTCTACAGACTCTCTCCCTTACCTGAAGACAAACCCCAAGATCATTTTCTTCACCGATTTTGACGGCACAATCACTTTACAGGACAGTACGTTCTCCCGGTCCACTAATTGACACTTGAGACTGTGCACTGATCACGGCAATTGCAGGCAATGACTTTATGGTACTACCGCTCTTGTATCCCTTTGTCGCATTGGCACTGACCACATAACTCGAACAGACTGATAACCTCGGGTATGGCTATGAGAAGCGCCGCCAGGGAAACCTGGATATGCTCGACGACAAAGTCACCTTCCGGTAAGTCACGCTGTTATACTAGGGCTCAGGAGACAGAAGATATTAATACTGCATGCTAGTGACGGCTTCCGCGACATGCTCGACAGCATCAACACCCCCTTCAACGAGTGCCTCGAGATCCTGAAAAAGAACATGCGCCTCGACCCCCACTTCTCCGAGTTCTACTACTGGGCCAAGGAGAACAACGTACCCATTGTGGTCTTGTCTTCCGGCATGGTCCCTGTCATCCAGACACTACTAGAGACACTTCTCGGCCACAAGATTGACGACCACCTCACGATCGTCGCCAATAATGTTGAGAGCCGTGACGGAAAGGACATCAACACGCCCAATGGCTGGCAGATCAAGTACCACGACGACAGGCATGAGAGATAGACCCTAAATGTTGCTTCGGTGAGCTAACTTTCTCAGCCACTTCGGTCACGACAAGTCTCTGGAGATCAAGCCGTACGCCGCGGTCCCATTCAACGAGCGCCCTACTCTACTTTACGCTGGAGACGGTGTCTCGGACTTGTCCGCTGCCTCCGAGACGGATCTTCTCTTCGCCAAGGCTGGCAAAGGTATGCTCATAAACAGCTTTACTTTAAGATCTATTATGCTAATCTACATAGACCTGATCACATACTGTGAGCGACAAAAGATGCCATACACTGTCTTTGAGAACTGGTCCTCGATTCTTGAGACAACGAAGGACATTCTAAGCGGCAAGAAGGTGGTGAAGAAGGAGCAGAAGGAGTAGATTTACACATAGAAAACCACAAGGTAATAGAGATAAGACATAAAGAATGTTTATTTTTCTTCATAAAAGTCTGTATACTACCCGTATCTCGTACTTGTATTTCAGCAAAGTTGCCACGCATGTGACCGCCTTCTAGTTTAAGCTCGGCGTTGTTCTTTCACCCCCAGAAATCACCGACCCCTTGGATGCCTGCCACTCCATCTGACGCTTTCACTCGAGCCCCTGAATGCGCTGGGTGTCCTCTAGGCTCCAGTCCCATCATGCTTCAGCGCCCGCCTGGTCTGCACTCGCACAGAACTGATCAGGGGTGCTATCGACGATCATGACACGCCGATTTGTATGAAACCCTGCGCTTGAGCCGCTTTCCCCAATTTGTGGAGCGGAGATCACAGGAAACTGTACCTACATTCCATGGAAAGTATACTGACCTTTTTTGCGATTTTTTATAGGTTCGCGCGGGCATACAGCTCGCTATTTTTGCGTCCGTTGTTTTACTTCTTATCGTTACGTTAGATAACCGATTCCGCGTCCTTCCTGCTTCGATCCACGGCCATCTGCCTTCCCATTATGCCGGCTTCGTCGTCACCGATGTGACTGTGGTGACGTGCTCGGTTCTCAGCGTCATATCTGGCTGCAAGCCATCTACGCCGGGATGGATGCAAGTGGAGAAAGACCTGTATTTGCGAACAGGATGGACATCCGCCGCATACGTCCAGTTCCAGCGCAAGAAGGAAGAGGATCTCCTTCCCGCCGATAAGGTTGTGCTTGACCTGAAAATCAGCCGCCTCGAACCCGAGTTTCATGAGGACCCTAAGGAGGATAAAATCGAGTGGGAACAACGACCGGGCGGATTATGGTTGAAAAGGACAGCGAAACGGCATGCGAGCGACTCGCACAGCGCTATTACCTCTATTGACGTCTTATTTGGCGCCGACGCGGTCGACCCAAGAGCCGGTTGGGAAGTTAGGGATACTCCGGTCTTGCTGAATAGTCGGACGGAGGCGCTGGAATCACGGATCACAGTCCAGAGGGGAACCCAGAAGGTCAAGAAACCGGTGCCGAGGATCAACGAGAATGGTCGATTTAAGATCATGCAGCTGGCAGATCTACATCTGAGTACTGGTCTTGGACACTGTCGGGACCCGGTGCCCGCGGAGCTTATTCCCGGCCAGGGATGTGAGGCAGACCCACGAACGCTGGAATTTGTGGAACGACTTTTGGATGAGGAGCAGCCGGATCTGGTTATTCTGAGCGGAGACCAGGTGAACGGCGAAACGTCCAAGGACGCGCAGAGTCCTCTTTACAAGTCCGTCAAGCTGCTAGTTGACCGCAAGATCCCATATGCTGCCATCTTCGGTAACCACGACGACGAGGGCAATCTCGACCGCGCGCAGTCGATGGCCCTATTGGAGGAATTGCCATACTCGCTATCAACGGCTGGCCCGGAAGACATTGATGGCGTCGGAAACTACTACGTGGAGGTTCTCGGTCGTGGAAACACCGATCATTCTGCCCTAACGATCTACCTCCTCGACTCGCACTCGTATTCCCCCGATGAGCGGCAATACCGAGGCTACGACTGGATTAAGCCGAACCAAATCCGGTGGTTCAAGTCGACCGCGCAAGGCCTGAAAAACAAGCATCACGAATATACATATATGCATATGAATATGGCATTCATTCACATCCCGCTGCCCGAATTCGCTGATAGAGGGAACTACTACCGAGGAAGCTGGTCTGAGGCCTCTACGGCGCCAGGCTTCAACTCCGGTTTCAAGGACGCTCTCGAAGAGGAAGGAATTCTATTCGTTGGCTGTGGACAGTAAGTCACCCATCTTCCAACCAAACCATCATTGCCGTCCCCAAACTGACCACACCCAGCGACCACGCAAACGACTACTGCTCTCTCAGCAAAGATACCTCCCAAAAGCCCTCGTTATGGATGTGCTACGGAGGCGGCGCCGGCTTTGGTGGCTACGGCGGCTACGGCGGCTTCATCCGGCGCGTGCGCTTTTTCGACTTCGATATGAACCCCGGTCGTGTCGTCACGTATAAGCGGCTTGAGTATGGCGATACGAAGTCCAGAATCGATGAGATGATGATTGTTGATGGGGGCGTTGTTAAGGGGCCAGCGCCGGAGTCGGCTTGATAGGTCTTCCTCTTTCTTTAGTTGAGGGGTTAAAATCGCTAAAAGTTCATTCTGGTATCATCTTGTTTTTGTAGAAAGTCCGGTTTTCGTAGACGACGGCGTAACGTCTAGAGCCGAGATCCTAGGGCAAGGTGTAAACGAATCCGGTGGCCAGTCGGGCCTCTTGAAACCACATGCTGCAAGCTTGAAGAGGGGCTGTATCAATTTGACTTGAACCAAGATTTGGCACTTTTATCTTGGGCCTCGTATTTACAAATTGAGCCCTCCAGCTCGCGTTGTCAGCCATTCTCATACTCCGCTTTAGGAAAGTCAACTTTGTGGGGTTGCGTTGTCGACGTCTTGGTAGATGATGTCTGAACTCATGGGCTCTGTCTCGCAGTAGCAGTAGCTTAGAGAAGGTCTCTGACGTTGACCTGCGAAAACATAAATGGCAGTCCATTAGAGCTACCACCACTTCTCAAAGAAGACTTTGCCGTTTTGTCCGTCCAGAAGTTTCGTCACGTCTTCGACGACCTCATCAGTCAATTGAGGCGGACCGCAGACATAACAGACCGTCTCGCTGGGCGCATACTTTTTCTCAGTCCCTGTCACCGCTTGGCTGAGATCATCCTTATTAATGCGGCGCGGATAGGTCGTTAGATCACCCGGGGGTTGCTGGAGAAGTGGAGATTGGTCATGCAGGTTAGTGAGAAACAGGTCAAGATTGATGCGCAAGCGATGGAACTGTGACTGGGCGCGGAGAATCTCGCGCAGACGACGGAGGAAGAGGATCTGGTCAAGTGCTGACTCTGGTGAATTTGCGTCTGGGAGTTTGGTTGAGTAGAGGATGTGGACGTTGAGCGACGGGTGATAGAGGCCGGTAGTCTCGTCATTGTTGTTTAGGTGGGAGAGCATCGAAATGATAGGGCTGATTAATTCTCAGTCCTAAACCTGGTCTAGATAGAGTTCTGTAGACGGAGACTCACTTTATCCCAACACCACCAACAACGAAAACGACATTCCGAAGGCCCTCAAGCTTCACGCCCGCCGGGGGCCATACAAAGCTGCCGCCGACGCGGATACTCAGTTCCTTTCCTAGAATCTCCTCCACGGGCCGCCAGAGCCATGCGCTGGCAGGATTCGAGGGAGCGTGCTGAACCGCCAGCTCTATGTAAGGCTCTCGGGGGGCAGAGGGCGCAACCACCGTTTCGTCCGCTGGGACGAGCTCATCCAAGGGCTCTAAGGACGGAAGCACCTGGGCGTCTGCAGGCGTTGATGTGATGCTGAAACCCCCAGCCCTGGGAACGGAGGGTATATGGACGTCCAACCATTGCCCCGGGAAGAATGTGAGCGGCTGTAATGATTGAGCAGTCTGTAACGGGTGTTAATGCGATTGCACCGTATACGAGGATTAGATATGGTTACATACATCGAGATCTCCAGACCCATCAGGTTGATCTGGTGATTCTGGGTCTTGTACACTTGGAGGTATAGCGAGCTGCAAGACCCGTACTGTAGGGTTGGCTTGCTCAATGTGTGACAGCCGGACTGTGAACAGTCTGTTCTGCCGGGGTTCTGCGGCTGTGCGCACTGTATGCGGCACCGAGAGCTTCCTCGCCGTTGGAGAACTCATCTGGCGGCCGATTGGTGTCCACGGATATACTCGGAATAGACGTAGAGTAGCTGTTGGGGGACAAGGGCGATGAGGGAGTCCGAACCGAGAACACAGTCTTGATATCTGCATCCAGAAGCAATTGATGCTAATGAGACGGACAGAGATACTCGAAAGATACCTTCAACTCGATCTTGAACGAGGTGAAACGAAGGATGTGACGAAGTGACGTGGAACAGTATGATTACCTAATGGCACATGACTTGCACTTTGTCTTGTTGTTGAAGCTATACCGACTCAACACCACTTTTCTGTTCTAGACTCTTAACGAGGACGATGTGATTGAGAGCCACAATCACAAGCGGGTCCCAACTGTTCGCGCCTTCCCGTCCAACCATGATGGAGTTCACAGACCTACAAATATTGACAGGACCACTTTTGGAGTCGTGACAAGATTGTTCAAGATCGCCGACATTGCTTGTTCTCGTCTTTATGCGCCTGCATGCGAACGGCACATCCCACACACCATCAGACGCCAGCAAATTGAGCTCGAATGAGGCCCCCCGAATCGCCGGCCAGGCGCTCACGCCAAGAAGCTGTCCATTGAGCCTGCAGATCGCCTTCTCCATCACACGGGCTACTTTAGCGTGTGACGGGCCAGCGCCGATATTCTGCTTCTGCCGCCTTATTGGTGGTCTAGCCTGGCCTTGCCTCGACGTTGGCGCTTGCTCGACAACCAACATTGGCCAGATGTATGCGTGGGCAACGTCTCAAGGCATGCCTGTCAGCGTTCTTGCTTGCTATTGAAGCGCCAATGCTGCCCCTCTCCTGATGCCGGGACTCGATGGCAGACTCAGGCCTTAGGGCCGCTCTGCCTCCATAAACATGGGCGCTTCCCCGGGTTGATTCCTCGACCTTTTCTCTTGGTATCCGTTTCATCTTCTCGTGATCCTGCATAATCCGACCGATAGGCTTCCGATGCAAGTGCATTGAACGTACAGCCAGCCGGTCTGGCCTCAGTCACTTAGGATTCGGTTCATCCTTCCAGTACTCAAGTTTTACGTTGGACGCACTTTGGTGACCTGGTCTGCCAGACCAAAATTTCGATCACCATGTATATCCCAAAGAAGTATCGCAACCACAACCTGGTCTACATCTTGGTCGCCCTGGAGCTGGTTTTTATAATTCCCATTCTCACATTTACTGGTATCGCTGCACACGACCGGTACCGGACAAAGCTATGGCAAGACGGCTACGAGAATGGCTTCAACAGCTCTCCTGACACCGAGGTTTATGCTGCTGCCAACTATCGAGCATACTCGGTGCCAAAAGTTTGGGACTCCTTGTAAGCATACTCCCCGCACACCTATCTGCAAAGGAATAGTAACCTGATTGACAACCTGATAGTACTACAAACTGGAACTTGGTCATCTCCATTCTGAGTGTCTTCATCTTCATCACCAAGGTCCCACTTCACATGCTCCGGCTCCTGTTCCCTATCGGCCACGCCATTGTTCAAGTCGGATTGATAATTGTCTACTGTGTCTCTGCCGCATGGCAAGCTGGTCCCGATACAACGGACCCCGACCATCCCCAATCTGGAGCACCATGGTACATCACCAAGAACTGCAATGTTGCGCATGAGTCCGGCAATGTCACGTACTGCCAGCAGGCAAAGGCACTGTTTGCATTCACCATTCTCATCATGTAAGCCATCCCACAAAGCTCCCTCTTCTCTTTGCACAGCCTGTTCTAACCCCTTACTCCGATCAGCGTGCTCTATACCGTCGAACTAGGCATCTCCATCCAGAACTGCTTCATAACGAAGGAAGAAAAGGCCGAGCGCGACGAACAGCGCGAAGAAAAGGAAACAATGAAGGCATACGAGGACATGATTCTGAAATCGCCAACCATGATTCCCATGACGCCCAGTGCGATCCCAATGACACCGGGCACAGCAACGTACCCCCGCTCACCGATGCCCGTTGTAACTCCCCGCAGTCTAGCCTTCAACCGCCTTGATTCCAATAATTCCAACCCCAACTCCACCTCGACGGATCTTCCGCTCCGCGAGCACTACACTGCGCCGGCTCCTCAAGGTCAAGATGCCAAGCAGGAGGTCCAGACGAGTGTGTCGACTCAGCAGCCCCAGCAGCAGATATATTTCCCGCCGCCACCCAAAAAGGCGAAGAAATAGGGACTGTGTTGTTATCAGGCTTGCAGAGGGGACGAACATCTATGTTGATGAGTATTCGCAAATTGGAACCTAATCAAGTGACATGTGTAGGGAGTTGTAACGACTGAGACTTGTGGCGTTGATTATACCTTAGGAGTATTTGGCTTTTTTTCTTGGACATATACCGTCCTAAATGTTTATACCATCTCAGCAAAGTACTAGGTGCCGGAGCCACCTCGAGTATTCTCTTTAAAATACCCGGGTATGCTGCGTTTCTTCGTTCCTTAAGTATTTTGCTAGCGATAGCAGCTACTTTTTTAGTGGGCGATTGGGGGACGTTCCCCCCCAAACCACCCTTTTGAAAGCCAAAGGCCAAAGTATCCTAAAGTGATAACTATAGTCCCAAGGTCACGTTATGGTAACTTTTTCAGCCAATCAGCGTGCTAGGCTGGCAGACTTGGCATTTTTGAAAGTCCTTATGTCGAATCTTACCCGGGTTTTCATTTAATATTGCTTCGCTATCGCTCCGCAAATAATTTTATCAATGCAATACGACCGATAATGAATTACTGGACGAAGCCAGTGTCAAACTTGATTAGTGAAAGGCCCTAATGCAAGAACCCAATCAAGTCTATTATACAAAACAACCCAGTTTCGCAAAACTCCCCAGGACGTAATTCATGAGCAAAAGGTGAATCATAATCAGTATCTCAATCTCAAACTCCAAAAAGATAAAGCCCGATCGATAGACAGACTCCTTTTAGGCTCGCAAAATCATATCATGGGTATATTGGGTAGATGAGCATTATTCGTTGCCGAGTCGATGACTCGGGTGCAGGACGTAAAGATCGCATGAAAGTTTCGATCTCGTAGAGTGCAATTTATATTCGTCAATTGTAGGTCGTAAAGTGGATGGCCAGTGTTATGAGTCTTGACGTTTTTTCTGGCTTTTGGCCCAGCGTACTTAAGGAACGATGACGTTAGCCAGATGACTTGAAAAGCACGAAAGGGGGGTACTTACATCCGCAAGCATTGCACAGGGTCTTGGGGCCATCAGGTCCTTTTCGCCACTCGGGAGAATCTGAAGTTCCACAGTCTGCACATTGATATTCGCCCTTTAACCTCTTGCGCGGTTCGCTCTCTGACAGAACCTGCGGCTCTAATGGCGTATTTGACGTGGTGGAGTTATATAAATGACCCTCGGGTATACCAGTGCTGATCCCCTGGGATCTTTCGCCCTCCGTCAAGAAGAGTCCTGTCATCAGCTCGATACCGCTGAGGTGAGATGTGGGTTCCTCATTTAACACAGCTCTCATTTGGTCTAGCTCTGCTTCGTCCACATTGCCAAGTGTATCTGAGGATTCGTTTTCCTCACCGGAGATGACGGGATTCTCTTGAGAAGGGGCAAAGGCAGGTTGACCGAGCTGAGTGGTCGCAAGGGTCTTGTTGGATTGGGCTATTGGTCGGTGTGCGACCGTCGATGGGACTTGAGATAACCTTGTTTGCTGCGCAGCGGCGTTGAGATCAGTCTCCTCTTCCTTTTTCAATTGTGCGATTCGTTCCTTTAGGCGGATGTTTTCGAGTTTGTGCTCTAAGAACGAGTCGAGAAGCTGGGTACTCTGGGTGTGATACGGGCGGCAGACCAAGAAAACGCCGTTGCAAAACGTTTTAGTGGCATCATTATTCAGCGTGGATATATGGGGGTGACCATGCGCTTCCATTAGACAGGTAGAATTATCGATTTGATATATGCGAAAATGGCATCGAAGAGGCGACGCGGTGGCGATGCAGTCGCTCAATTCGCGCTTGAAGACAGTTTTGTCGTCATCGTGGATGAATCGAGAGAGATTGTCCTGTTGAAGCTGCGTAGGCTCGAAGCCGGTGATCGATTTGCATGATGGAGAGACGTAATTGACGATGCCGTCCGGACTGAGAAGAAGCACAAGATCTCGCACTTCGTTGAGCACACGCTGCGGCCACGGTGGTTGTTCTCGTTGAGGATTAAATGTTGACTGGTTCAGGCTGGAAGGCTGTAGGCTGAAGCCTGAATTTAAGGAGCGTGGAAGCTGTGGTACCCCAATGGGTGTTTCATATGATGCGGATGCTAGGTCTGCGTCGAGCCCATATGGATGAGTCTGCGATAGCTGGAGGGGAGTAAAATCCATTGTCGCCACGGTACAGCAAATGGCTAGGTACCGTCGGCAATGGGGTGGATAGAAGGAGGAAAGAAGAAGGCAGACGGTAAGGAGCAAGCCTCACACTGGCTACAGGAGGCACCTTGCACAGCGAAGAGCGAACCTGAGCTGTCGATTGCAGCTTCCATTTATCGCGGGGGTGAACGGACCCATGCGGCGCACCATCTGTGGATCATTTCTGTTGTCTGCCATTGGCCCCGCCCACTACCTGGAAGTGTCCACTCCACGTTTGCAGGGCGCTCTACAGCTTCAATGTGCCTTTTATCTTGCTGGAGCTTTCTGTCGAACTTCGCCACGTACGTAATATTTGGTACACCACCCGAAGAATATGAAGGTCTGCTCCATTCAATCTAGCTACGATACTGCACTAAATACAGTCAAAATAGGGGTAAGCTAACTAACTAGAATAGGAAATAGAAAAGATATAGGTAATGACCAAGCAGGCGCTGACTAATAGTAAGTTCGGCGTTGAAGCAGAATACTAGCGGTCAATAATGGTCGACACTTTCTTTCCACTGAGAAGAGATGCACTTCAGATGGCATATGTAGTGCGAAACTGTTTCAAGCTCCATGGCGGCTTTCTGTCGCAGGAACTGCGACGCTCGAGGGTCATGGACGGAGGCCTCATGCACCGCAGATGAAGTCATATCTGGCTTGACCTTGTCTTTTTGACGATCCATTCGCTTATGACTACCACATACGAGTACGACACGCATGCTCCGTCAAACCAGCTAGAGACGTAGACTAGACCATCTGCAGCCACTGTTGTTTCACAAAGTAAGGCGTAATTCTGGGGCTAGTGTCGGATTATCACGGCTGAGAATGGGTGCTCCTCGATGTCCGATGGGACAATTGATTTCAGGTGGTAGCTGCTGCTTAAATGCATGTACCTGGCCTGCCTGTCGCTATGACTGAAGAAATATGCCGATGCTGTGTACTCTGCAGGTGCGTCATCTGGGTAGTAGTCAGAGCTGTTGGTTGGTCCACTATCTCAAATTTTGTAGGAGAGAAAGGTGCAAGATACCGATAACTTCCCGAAAAAAAAAAAAAAAAAAAAAAAGAAAGGCGTTGGGCTTTATTTGAAGCCAAATAGTGATTAGAGCGAACTCTGAAAAGAACTGACAAGCCAAAGGGCTTTAATTGAGCTAATCTTCAGCTGAAATTAGTCCGTGATGACTTCACGTGACTTCGCGCCTTCTCCCCGCGTCGATTTGTGAGGCAGACGCGCAGGCAGCACCACCAAGCCCAGTCAACCTGAAAAGCGAGAGGATGCACAGCATTGCTCCGGTCATCTATCGCAATTTCTAGAGGGTGATAGAATCCATTATCACAAGATGTGAGGCCCCTTGGAGTGTGTTTAATGAAATAACAAGGCCCAATACTGACATTGAATAGGTGTAAGTTGCAGAGCTTCAACTGCTCCGCCGCGTACTGACCTCACTCAGCCAAGATAGACAAGTTGTCCGTTCTAGGGTAAGTAGCTAGTTGACTCTTAAAATGTTCTGGATCGCCACTAAACCTCTGGAAATCATTAGTGTTCGCTCATTCGACAACACCCGCAGCGAGACAATTCAATTTCACACGCCGCTCACTCTAATAGTCGGTTACAATGGATCGGGGAAAACGGTACAGAGAGTGGAATTTCGGCTAAATGGAAGCTAGGCTAACCAAGACTGCTAGACGATCATCGAATGTCTCAAATATGCCACCACCGGTGACCTCCCACCCAACAGTAAGGGCGGCGCCTTCATCCACGACCCGAAGGTATGTTAATGGCCCTCTGTTGTGGTAAAATTTTGGCTAAGAGGATGAAAAGCTGTGTGGAGAAAAGGAGGTTCTAGCCCAAGTGAAGCTGTCGTTCAAAGGCACATCGGGTGCGAAAATGGTAGCGACAAGGAGTCTACAGCTTACCGTGAAGAAAACCACACGGCAACAGAAAACACTCGAAGGTCAACTTTTGATGATAAAAGAGGGTGAGAGAACCGCTATTTCGTCTCGGGTAGCAGAGCTGGACCAGATCATGCCTCAATATTTGGGAGTGTCCAAGGCCATCCTTGATTCGGTCATCTTCTGCCATCAGGATGAGAGCTTATGGCCCATGAGTGAGCCGTCTGTCTTGAAGAAAAAGTTCGACGAGATTTTCGAAGCGATCAAGTACACGAAGGCTATTGACAACATTAAGGCTCTGCGAAAGAAGCAAAACGAAGAGCTTGGCAAGTACAAGATCATGGAGCAGCATGCCAAGGAAGATAAAGAGAAAGCCGATAAGGCTGAGAAGCGGTCTCACATGCTTCAGGATGAGATCGAAGCCCTGCGAACTGAGACCCACCAGCTCACAGAGGAAATGCGCCGTGTTGCTGAACTTGCCGACAAGGCTTGGAAAGAGTCGGAAAGTTACGCTCAAGTTCTCGGCGCCCTGGAGGGTAAACGAATTGAAGCCAGAAGTGTTCAAGCCACAATCGACAACCTAAAGCGGCATCTCGTGGAGCTGGACGAACCTGATGAGTGGCTTGAATCCAACTTGGAACAATTTGAGACAAAGCAGTTTCAGTATCAACAGCAAGAGGAGTCTCAGAAAGAAAAGTACATGGAAATCAGGGAACAGATCGAAGAAACACGGCACAAGTTGGGACTCAAACAAGCTGAGTACGGAAAATACGAGAATGACAAGGCCAACTTTGAGCGTCAACTTGAGAGACGTCAACGCATGTCCAAAGAGCTTGCAAAAAACCATAACATTCGTGGATTTGACAGCATTGTAAAACAGTCAGACGTGGACGAATTCATGGTCAGGATACGCAAAATCCTGAGAGAACAAAACCAGGCCTTGGACCGAGCAAAGAGGGAAGCACAGAGCGAATTGCGTGAAGCGCAAACATTGTTGAATAAGATCAATGAGCGCAAATCCGTGCTGCAAGAGAGCAAGAATGCTGCCAAGCGCCAAATAGCTGCCAATGACAAGGAAGCAGCGAGTTATCAGGCGAAATTGAATGGCATTAGCGTGGATGAGGGGGCCCAGGCTGCGCTTGAGTCGAACGTTGAGGACATTCAGTCCCGCCTTGACCAGGCTAAGGAACGTGAACGATCTACTTCCCGAGATAATGAGATCCAGGATTTAAACTCGCAAATTCGCGAGCTCGAAGACGGAAGCTCCCGCCTCAATGCAGAGCTTATCGAAGCAACCAAGAAAGCTGGAGATTTGGCCCGGTTAGATCATCTGAAGAAAGAACAGAAAGATCGCGAACGCAGCCTGGAGACGATGAAGGGTGCGCATGGGGAGCGCCTCTCAAAGCTTGTGGACACGAACTGGAAGCTCCAATCACTCGAGCAAGACTTTCAAACAACGCTCGAAGATGAATCCAAAGCGGTGTCGAGCGCTGAACGCGCAAGGGATGGAGTCAATCGAGAGCTGGAACAAGTTGAATACAAGATGAATAACATAAAAAAACTTCTCGACCAACGGCAGAAAGAGCTGAAGGAATGCATAGAAGAAATTCGTGAAGCTATCGATGATGAGCCCGAAGAATATCCCGAGATCGTCAAACAGCGGCAAGCTCAACTAGACTTGGCGAGGAAAGATATCGATCAGTATGCTGGTGTTGGAGGGTATATGTCTCAATGTCTACAAACAGCGAAAGAACAGAAAGTTTGTCGATTGTGTACTCGGCCTTTCAGGACTGAGACTGAGCTTCAGACTTTCTGGAAAAAGCTCGAAGCGCTAGTGAAGAAAACAGAGCGCCAAGCAGAGGAGGAGGAAATCAAACAATTCGAAGACGACCTCGCTGTCGCCCGTGCTGCCAGCACTGCTTACGACACATGGTCTCGCCTCAAAGAGACAGAAATACCAGAGCTCAAGAAGGAAGAGGACAAATACGTTTTACAGCGAGATGAGCTTTTGAGCCAGCTGGAGGACCGTGATAAAGTCGTCAGTGAGGCGACAGAGAAGAAACGAGACGTTGAAGCCCTTTCCAAAACTGTCAGCACTATCGTCAGGTATGATAGTGAGATCAAGACCATCACCACTCAGATCAAAGAACTTTCTTCAAAACAACAGAATGCTGGGACGCCGCGGATCCTTGAAGACATTCAAGATGAAATAGCAAGCATTGGCGAGAAGTCGAGGGCGCTCAAGAAGAGTCTCGCGAAGCTTACGAGTGAGAAGGAACAAGCTCGTGCGGAACTCAACCAGCTGGAACTGCAGCTCAGAGATGTGCAAAGCAGCCTTGACAATGTCAAGTTCCAGCTCGAGAAGAAGACCGACCTCGTCACTCGCATAAATGAGTATAAAAGCCTTAATAATCAGCAACGCGAGGCTATTGCAAAGGCGGATAAGGATATCGGAGACTTGACCCCAGAACTGCTAAAATATCAAGCCAAGTATGATGATATCAGTCAACGGGCTGAGGCACGCGAGAGGGAGCTACAGCAGACAACTTCTCAGTTATCCGATAGCATACACCAGCTAGAGCTCGCCAACGAGGAAATCGACGCGTACAATGAGCGAGGAGGTCCCAACCAGCTTGACCGAAGCAAACGCGAGCTTCAAACCATCGAGGAAGAAATCAACCAGCTTGAGACCGAACAGGCTGGTATAACTAGGACGATCAACAAGATTTCCGCGCAGCTCAAAGATAGCGAGAACACAAAGCGGCAGTATGCTGATAATCTGACATATCGGCAATCAACGCGAGCCCTCGATAAGGTCACAAGCGAGATTGAAGAACTCGAGGCTCAGAACGCAGAAGTCGACAGGAGTCGTTTCAAGGAAGAGTCAGAGCGCCGGTCTCGCGAGCACAATGCACTGTCTGCAAAGCAGTCCAGCAAAATGGGGGAGATGAAGTCCAAGGACGACCAATTGATGCAGCTTTTATCGGACTGGAATACGGACTACAAAGATGCAGCCTACATGTACAAGGAGGCACACATCAAGGTCGAAACAACCAAGGCCGCCGTTGATGACTTGGCCCGATACGGCAGCGCTCTCGATAAAGCCATCATGAAGTACCATGGATTGAAGATGGAGGAAATCAACGCCATCGTCGGCGAGCTCTGGCAGAAGACATACCGCGGCACAGATGTCGACACAATCCTCATTCGCTCCGACAATGAAAACGCCAAGGGCAATCGATCCTATAACTACCGCGTCTGTATGGTCAAGCAGGGCGCAGAAATGGACATGCGTGGTCGCTGCAGTGCTGGCCAGAAGGTCCTCGCTAGTATCATCATCCGCCTAGCCCTAGCTGAATGTTTCGGAGTCAACTGCGGGCTCATCGCCCTCGATGAGCCCACGACAAACCTTGACAGGGACAACATTCGATCCCTGGCCGAGTCCCTTCACGACATCATTCGTGCCCGTCAGCAGCAGGCCAACTTCCAACTTATTGTCATTACCCACGACGAGGAATTCCTGCGCCACATGCAATGTGGTGACTTCAGCGATTATTACTACCGTGTATCGCGTAATGAGAGGCAGAAGTCGATTATAGAACGGCAGTCTATTGCAGAGGTAAGACTCTCACATACTGTAAAGAATCTCATAGCTAATGCTCGTCGACTAGGTTATGTGATGGCTCGCCAGCTTTCGATCACTCGTTCTATCAATTGATCATCCCAATTCGCTCATCTTCGCGTCAAAAGCATGGCAGGAGCTTGCAATCCAGCAGATATATCATATATATTAGTCGAGATGAATTTTTAAGCTTGTAAAGAAGGTTTCAGGCGTTAAGGATGGGAAAGGCAATTTCCTAATGTTTCCCTCATCGCCCGGAAGGCTCATACCTACTAGGTTTATGGCAACTGGTCCCTAGTCGTACCTGCCTTCCATATGCATCTAGTTAATTCATTGGAGGAAGGAGCGATCCATCTCGAGTGAAGCCAAGGAAAGAACGACCGGCTCGTTGCCGGGCTGCAGTTAGGGAAGCTACGACTGGGACGCCCCTGCTTTTTTTATCCCCCAGTGAGGGAGCCTGCGAAAGGAACGACCTGGACGGAATGTCTCAGGCGTGGAATGCTTTGTACATTGCAGTGTTTTCATAAAGTCTATACTGTAATTATATATGCATCGACGATCCCATGCTAGTCCATATTATCACGAACCTCCACACCCCCAAGCTCATCCTCATCAAGGAGCGGCACAAAGCGGAAGTCCACAAAGCTCACAGTTGACCCAGGTGCATCTCTACCCCCGCGCGCCGCGTTACTCGTAGAAAGGGATCCATTTGTATCAAACTCGATCATGAACTGCAGGCTTAGAACGCCCTGCCGGTCACCGCGGATACTCACTTTATTCGCGGCAGCCATAGCACGGGACGCCTTCTGGATATAGCCGAAGCGGAAATCTTGACGCAATCGAGAACCCATTGATGAAGGTGGACTGACGAGGAATGTCTCTGTGACGGTGGGAGCGAGTTTGGCTCTCGTAGCTCGAGAGCGGGATGTCCCGTCGTTCGTTAGGACCTTGCGGTGGGTATCTGATTCGGAGCCATCGTTATTTTGACCCTGCTGCTCAATTGAGAATTCGACTGTTGATTCGCTGAAGGGCCCTCCTGTGCCGGAGAGTGTGAAGAATGGTTCTTGCTTTGCGGAGGCGGAGATTCTGAGGATGCGAGGGTTTGTCGCGCCAAGTTCAGTGATTGCGTTGGAGAGCCAGGCGGAACGCATGATTATCTTCAGGACGATACCGTCGCGCTGGAAGGGGATGTCGAGTTCGCCTTCCTCGGGTTCGTATGTTGTTAGTTCGCAGACGGTTTTGACGCCAGTCTCCGCCAGGGTTATGCTGAGGGGGGAGCCGTAGCCGTAGTATTGGAATGTACATGAGCGGTTGAGAAGTAATGCGGGTGCCGTAAATGCGCTGGATGCAGATGTTGTCGGAGGTTGGACGCTGGCTGCCCTGCTTGCGCCTGCGGTTGATGAATCGCCGACACCGAAGATCTTGAGTGTTTCCAATAGTGCCGAGAGCGAAACAACGAAGTAGGGCCAGTTCGAGCCGTCCGTTTCTGCATCCTCCATCGGGTCATCTTCTGTAGTGTTGGTTGTGGGCGAGTTAAACGTATAGGTGGTAAAGAGAGCTTTGTCCAGAAACGCTAGTCCTTGGACTACGCGTGCCTCTTCCACAGAGAAGCGAATGCCGTCCGGAGTTATCTGGACAGTAACATTTTTCGCAAAGCTGATGCATTGAAGTAAGGTGAATATTTGGTGCGCGTTGCTAGAAACAGCGTTGAATATAGGCCCGGCTTCCGGCATGGTGTTGGAGATGGAAAGTATATAGCAGTAGGGAACAAACACCGGGTATTTATTGCAAAGAAGGCTCGGACGAGATTTTGGTGCTTCTAGTGATACAGCCTTGCTTTCTTTAAGCCTTCACAGAACCATACATCGAAGAACGTAGGAGAAAATGGGTCGCTTAAACGTAAACTCCAACGGCACAGATCATGTACACAGCGCCGAAGCTAACGGACAAAATGTTAGCGGTTGTCGAGTGATAGGGTAGGACGGAGTTTTACCCAAAGGCGAGAGATGCAGGGACACCAAGGGAAATAATGCTCGCAAAGGATCGGTCTGTGCAATTGGTCGTTAGAATAGCGAGTACTTGATATCAGTGGGATGGGAGAAACGAACTCAATCCAAAGAGAGTAGTGAAAATGAAAGCTACCAGCATATTAGCGATAAATGGCCCCAACAATTGGCTTCGTGACCTCACCGAGGAATAGGAGCGCAAAACCAACGGTGAATTGGCTGTCCTTCGCGATAAGAGGAGTATAAGGGCTTGCAGAAGCTGCCTCCCAGACCTGGTTAAGAGACATGGGTACTATAACAGCAATTCGAACCAGCGGAATTGCAGAAGAGAGATCAAAGGTAACTGCGAATTGCAGCTAGAACAGTGAATGAATGGCTTGGAAAACGACAGGCACGACAACAACAGACACCTGAAGCTCCGAAGCTCCACGTAAAGTCGATCTGGCCCGACCAGGAGCGGATCATTGTGGCCCCGGCTCCCCCTCCCCGGATCAGTCATCATTGGCCAACATCACGGCGACGAACGGTGCCAATGCGCGACAGCTCGATAACACGCAGTGCAGCCCAATCTTCGATCAACTGCTCAAAATGATTGACAGTGAGTTGCAGGCCCTTCTATACACAGAGACTTGCTGCAGGAGCTCTTTACTGATGCGCTTAGCCCCGATCACAAAGCGGAAGGCCTCCGAGGAGGCTCTTTCTCCGGATTCGCATAAGAAAGCTCGCACGAACTCTCCGGAGAGAGAACCAAAGGTGAGCTGGTTCCTATATTATATAAGATCCAAGTTATGCCCTGGAGCTAATAAGCGTGCCTTTGAATAGACCGAAGATGACCCTTTGGAGAAGCCCGCAATGCGAATAGTGCCTTTCCCCGAGAAGGTGAGCGACGGAAAATGATCGCAACAAGAGCAGGTCTAATACCAAAAACAGCCAGCAGTGCTAGAAGAACGTCGGGGCGAAATCGAATTCCGAGTGGTCAACAACGATGGTTCCCGCGATAGCTTCGTCGTCCTCACCGGGTTGAAATGCATCTTTCAGAAGCAACTGCCGAAAATGCCGAAGGATTATATTGCACGATTAGTCTACGACCGCTCACACTTATCAATCGCTATCGTCAAACATCCGCTAGAAGTTGTTGGGTATGCGAACTTCGTGAAACCTGCTTGAGCTGCTTTGGCTAATGTTTATACAGAGGTATCACGTATCGACCATTCAACAGTCGGAGGTTTGCGGAAATAGTGTTCTGTGCCATATCTTCTGATCAACAAGTAAAGGGATATGGCGCGCATCTGATGTCGCACTTGAAGGTAGGTGTTTGGAACGTGAGTTCTTGTGACGGTAGAGAGGCTAATGAGATGGTTCTAGGACTATGTCAAAGCAACATCGGACATCATGCACTTCTTGACATATGCTGATAACTATGCGATCGGGTACTTCAAGAAGCAAGGATTTACGAAAGAGATTCAGTTGGATAGATCAATATGGATGGGTTATATCAAGGATTACGAAGGAGGAACTATCATGCAGTGCACAATGCTTCCGAAGATACGATATCTTGAAATGGGCCGCATGCTGCTGAAACAGAAGGAAGCCGTCCACGCAAAGATTCGCGCCTTCAGCAGGTCTCATATCATCCATGCGCCGCCCAAGGAATGGAAGAACGGAGTGACTAAGATCGACCCGTTGAGTATTCCAGCTATCAAAGAGTCAGGGTGGTCGCCCGATATGGATGAACTCGCTCGTCAACCACGTCACGGGCCGAATTACAATCAACTTCTACATCTTCTCAATGATATGCAGAACCACAGCGCAGCCTGGCCATTCACTCAGCCGGTCAATCGGGACGAGGTCCTCGACTACTATGAAGTCATCAAGGAGCCGATGGACCTGTCCACAATGGAAGAAAAACATGAAAAGGACATGTATCCAACGCCGCAAGACTTCATCAAAGACGCTATTTTGATGTTCGACAATTGCCGACGGTACAACAACGAGAGTACACCTTACGCCAAGAGTGCGAACAAGCTGGAGAAGTTCATGTGGCAGCAAATCCGGAATATTCCGGAGTGGTCGGTGAGTAGACTTCGCGCCTCCAAGTCGGCACTGGAGTCGATGTTTACTGACACTTTACTTAGCACCTTGCCGACGGGCACTGATGTTTTATTTCGAGTTTTGAAGCAGAGGCGTTGGGCAGGGTTTTTGGGCGGTGTTATGCAGCGTTATTGAGGTCTCGACTATTGTACACAAACCAATACCCGGGTTAGCATATGGCATTTATGGAGTACACTTTGATTGTTAGATTTTTATATGTTTGCTTTTGCTTTTACCCCAAACTGTACAGGGGTGATGAACTCAATTGACTCCATTCGTGGATTTGTGACGTATGGGTTATCCAACCACAGGCGCAGGGCAAGTCAACGGAACCTGGAAGCTTTCGGCTGGATGTAGATCGATTTCCAGAATCCAGGGGAAAGCCCAACCGCTGGCCATGCTGCACTCCCAGCCTTCAGGTACTCACCATTTCTTTGCCAATTGACCACGGCAAAGGTAACTTTGACTCGTGAAGTTTGTTTCAGACGACAAAATTAGGTGCCTAGAGGGTCCTTCGTTCGGCCTTTCGTTGGCTGGTGGTGGAACCATTCATTTCGGATCAATATTGAGGCGGGCCGTTTCAGCGCGGCGGAAGAAACACGCAAGTCTTCAAGCAGGCCCTCGCTCTGTGCAGAACGAACGACTTCATATTGCCGGCTGGCTTGGCTCTCTTTCTTCCTGCTGCAACCTTCTCGACGCCATATCCCTCTGCATGGCTTGTGCTTGCTCTTCGTGACCTTTCTGCAGTCCGGTGGCTGTGTTTTCCCGCCCTCGACTTCCTTCTATTCTAAGGGGAATTCCCCTCTGCCTCTCGCTTTCGCAGTCTATATGACCATTATTCTCGCGTGATTCGCATCGTCATTCGTTAAAATTTGACCGTTGTTGAGCGTTGCTTACTTCAATTGAACTCCAAGACACACTCGACAGACCGTATACACCATTGTTTACTCGCGGTCCAGACCATACTCGTTTCCCCTATTCAGCCCCTCCTTGTTTCAACTCCGGACTTGAACCACGCAACCTCACGATAAACCAAACATTCTTTCTTTACGGTCGATATCACAATGGCGACACCTGGTATGATTGAGTTGGAGCAGCGGAATCGCCTCCCTACGCTCTTCGAGGTTCTCAGTCGTCGCACTCTTGCTCCGGTTGACCTCTTCTCATTCTACATCTATATGCGCGACCAGCAACACTCTGTCGACTATCTGGACTTCTGGTACGCTCAGGACGCTATCTGAAAATCTAATAGTATGTGCCATCGAAGACTAATGCGAACTTGAATTAGGCTCGATGTATCGCAACACATGTCATTATGCCGACATTATGTTCGAGAACTACGACGGTCTGTCCTGGTAGCAACACCCGACCTCGAGAAAGCTGAGAGTAAAGGGTCATCAACGCCGTTGGAAAATTTCGAGAGTGTGAATGATATTCCGCTTGTGGAAGCTGGCCCATCCGGGCTTCGTCACGGCCTTCGCGATCTCGACGATAGGGAGTCCGACCAACGACTATCGGCTTTTCTCCGCACAGATGGCCATTCATCCAGACACTCCCCGCAGGGTAGCTTTGACTCACACAATGCTGCGTCTCGTACAATGTCGAATGAGCAGGGACGACCAAGCTTCACGCCCAAGGAGTCGAATTCGCCCGGCCACACCGTCGCACGCGGTGATATTCGCGCCAGTGCAGAAAAGATTCTGTACACATATCTCCTTCCAGGCGCGGAACGAGAAATCGTACTCCCTGAAGAAATGGTGTCTGGCATTATCAATCTTGTGGAAGATGATGGCAGAGACGACCCAGAGGTGTTCGATCCGGCAAAGGACTACGTTTTTCAAGCAATGGAGCGAGATGCTTTCCCAGGGTTTTTGCAGGCGAAAGCCCTTGGTAACCTTGTTCCCTTGTCGATCGTCGCTCGTCTGGCCTTCGCCTTGATTAGCTTCGGCGGGGGTTTCTGGGGTGCATTCTACGTGGTTTTACGCGACAAGCCTAGGCACATTCGCTGCTGGGTATGTAACATTCTACAAACAAGAGTCTTTCCACTTACTAATTTGATGCAGGTTATTCTACCATTCGTTATCGCATCATATTTCATTGTCTCTTACCAGTATAAGATCGACCCGGTCATGGCATTCGCGGGGTACAGCGAGTACACCTTCATGAACTGGTCCCCAGTTCGCGAGCCCTATGTCCGAAAACTACTCGTCAAGCGAGCCGTCGCCACGGTTCTAATTGCGGCTCTTGTTGCCGCTGCGCTGAGCATCTTGTTCATCTTGGTTCCTGGTACAATGCTTTGATCTAATCGATTAATATCCACTTTATGGTAATACGATTTACTTCTCGCCTTGGAATGTGCTCGCGACGCCCCCAGGGTCTTGAAAGCGGCATGTTGATCTTTCTGGATCTCTTTACATTCTGACACCGATTTCTATTGATCTATCCAGCGACAGCATCAATTGCCATGCCTTTGCCATTTAGTCCACGCTATCTCCTTTGTTCTTTTGGCTTTTGCTTCTTTTACTTTTATTTTTCTTTCTTTCTATAATACCCCTTCGCTGCTGGACTTGTACGTTAGATGACTTTTGCCGAAGCCTTGGTGTTGCGGATATATCGTTGGTATTTAATTGGCTAGCATTTGAGAGTACTGTAATGCTGGTAATATTGCGGTCTGATGCTCTGCATACAGATCCCGGGTCCACGAGACACCTGGGTATTGTTCCCTGGGTCTCAAGAAGCTATGATTTCTTCCCTAAGAAGCGTTTTGACTGCCTCGATCCGCCAGCACCAGATTTAACCCCAGCTCCCTCATCAATGTCCATACCCGAGCCATGAGCATCATAGTCATTCGACCCCTCATCAAAGAACCCATCGTCAAACTCCCGCTTATTACTCCCACCTCCAAAGAAGTCCTTCCCCCGGATCGCCGCCCCAATGTCTCTAGCCCTCCAACCTCCCCTTTTCGACCCTCCGCCTGGACCGCTATTTGAGCCAGGGCCGCCATCACTGTTATCAGCGCTGTACTTCTCAGTCGTCTTATCGAGAACCACAGCCCTCGCATGCTCCTTCGCCCGGCGCAGCGCGGAATTAGCTCTGATCTTGGCAATCTCAGCCTCGATATCCGAGATTACGGATCCGCAGCGCGTTTCCCATGCTGTAAGTGTAGATATCATATTCGGCAAGTCAGCGGGCTTCACGTCCCGCAGCGGCGCCACAGCCGTGACGTTTACCGTGGGCGGGTCCGTAGCAGGCGACAATCTCGCCGTGATGAGCGAAGCATAAATAGCAGCCGTGACAAGCGATTCCAGCTTCGAGGCCGCACCCAGCTCCAATTCCCTCATAAGCACATCGTAACTAAGAAGCTTCACTGAACTCGCGAGTGAAAGCAGCGTGAGAAGTCTGAGTTTGCGAGCCTGGAGCTCGTTCAGGGCTGGGAGGCCCGGCGTGTTCTTGTAGTCTTGCCATGTGCCCCAGGCGAAGATCTCGAGGAGGGTGAGGTGATTCTGGAGCTCGGAGGGGGTATCGGGGGACCGGAGCGCTTGGATGGAGGGTTGGGAGAGGAGCTCGGCGAAGACGTAGGTTTGGGGGCTGGCGGTGCAGTTTGTGATTATGTTTGCGGTGTAGCGCGGAGATTGGGCGGCGCTGGAGTCTGCGAGGGCGATGAAGGGTTGGAGGGCTTCTAGGGCCCTGTGGTGGACTTGGTCCATTTGGTAGTGGGTTGTGTTTGGAGCTTGGTTGGTTTGGGGTAATTTGTTTGCAAGCGAGAAGAGAAGTCGTGTGAGTGGATGGAGTATTTAGGTATGTGTGAGTGAGTCTATTAGGTTGGCAACGTTCAAATTTCGCGTGGTCATCTGTGAGGCTGTTAGATAACTGTTCAAGGTGGGCTTGCACTCCGGAGGTGTTGTCGTAGGGTGTTTGCACTCCATGCAAACTGATCTCCTCCACTACTATCGCTATCAGTGGGGCACTCGTCTTTCTACTATTACGGCGTATGCCCAGGCCCTCATGTTGACGATTGACAGTGACAGTGTCTGACAACAATCGTTCTATTCACTCAGGCGAAGCTACCAGTTCTGTGTAATATGACTACTAAGAGGCAAATTACCTTGTGGAACCATTACAAATCTGAGATTGCCAGTTCCTGAGCGCCCTCGCAAATATGGCCTGAATTGGGTTAAGACGCTTTTGAACAGATGGATCGACGGCCTACACCTCTCGCGCCATTGTCGTTCGCAATGAGCTTCACATAAGGTTGAATCTAATCGCACAATGACTGGGTACTATTGAAAGGGCCAAGTAAGGGGTTGCAGGGCCATGTTACCGGAGGGAAAGCTGTCGACAAGCCCTTTGGCGAAGTATACTCTAGGTGAAACCGCCAGCCGCTGTCAACTGTTTCGGCGACAAAGATTCCCCACGAACGCCTCGAGTATATCATCTGGTTATTCAAGCATCCTCCGCCTCATCTCCCGAGAGCTAAGCGAGCATCTGCGATGGCAAAAAGAAGAGGCCACTTCTCCAGCCAGGTTGTACCTCGCACATAGGTCAGCTGCCTCAGCTGCTTGCTCCAACGACTGCAAATGTTGGGTATGACTAGTCAATAATAATGGTGACCAGCCTTTCTCAATGAATGATGAATAGAGATGACGCGAAAATCCCATCAGTTTGTCCAAGAGACCCTTGCTGGGATCGGCCGGGTTTCATTGTCGCGATATGGCGCCAAGTCTCCTCGATTCCTGAAGGCTCCATCATTCTTCGCGGTTGAGAAGGAATGAGGACATTTTAGCAAGCTATGAGCCAGGATGATCGTTCAATAGTTCGTCGTAGTTGTGAATGCCCTTGCTGAGGAACTTGCACTTAACGTAAATCCCGGTCGGTTCGTAGTTCCCGGTCGGTTCGCAGAACTCCAAAAAAAATCCATGCTTGCTCAACTTTAAAGTACTGTACAACAA